>NC_077229.1:277755001-278055001 GCF_027887165.1 Monodelphis domestica | reverse complement strand
TGGGAATGCCTCTAGTTTGTCCCCATTGCAGATGATATTAGCTGATGGTTTTAGATATATACTGTTTGTTATTTTTAGGAAAGGCTCTTCTATTCCTATGCTTTCTCGTGTTTTCAATAGGAATGGGTGTTATATTTTGTCAAAGACTTTGTCTGCATCTATTGAGATAATCATGTGATTTTTTCTGGTTTGCTTATTGATATGGTCTATTATGAGGATGGTTTTCCTAATATTGAACCATTCTTGCATTCCTGGTATAAATACTACCTGGTCATAATGAATAACCCTCATAATCACTTGCTATAGTCTTCTTGCTAGTATTCTATTTAAGATTTTTGCATCTATGTTCATTAGGGAGATTGGTCTGTAGTTTTTTTCTCTGTTTTTGACCTGCCTGGCTTTGGAATCAGTACCATGTTTGTCATTAAAGGAATTTGATAGAACTCCCTCTTTGCTTATTATGTCAAATAGTTTGTATAGTATTGGGATTAGCTGTTCTTTGAATGTTTGATAGAATTCACTTGTGAATCCGTCAGGTACTGGGGATTTTTTCTTAGGGAGTTCTTTGATGGCCTGTTGGATTTCTTTTTCTGATATGGGATTATTTAAGAATTCTATTTCTTCTTCTGTTAGTCTAGGCAATTTATATTTTTGAAAATATTCATCCATATCACCTAGGTTGGTATATTTATTGCCATATAGTTGGGCAAAGTAATTTTTAATGATTTCCTTAATTTCCTCTTCATTGAATGTGAGGTCCCCCTTTTCATCTTTGATGCTGTTAATTTGCCTTTCTTCTTTCCTTTTTAAAATTAGCTTGACCAGTACTTTGTCTATTTTGTCTGTTTTTTCAAAGTACCAGCTTCTAGTCTTGTTTATTAGTTGAATAGTTCTATCACTTTTGATTTTGTTAATTTCTCCCTTAATTTTTAGGATCTCTAGTTTGGTTTTCTTCTGGGGGTTTTTAATTTGTTTGCTTTCAAGTTTTTTGATTTGCATTTCCAATTCATTGATCTCTGCCCTCCATAGTTTGTTAATATATGCACTCAAGGATATGAATTTTCCTCTGATTACTGCTTTGGCTGCATCCCATAAGGTTGGAAAGGATGTCTCACCATTGTCATTTTCCTCAATGAAATTATTAATTGTTTCTATAATTTCTTCTCTAACAAACCGATTTTGGAGTATCATATTATTTAATTTCCAATTAATTTTTGATTTGGCTCTCCATGTACCCTTACTGATCAATATTTTATTGCCTTATGATCTGAAAAGGTTGCATTTATTATTTCTGCTTTTCTGCATTTGAGTGCTATGTTTCTGTGACTTAGTGTATGAAGCTCTCTCAGAGGGGAGAGAAGCCTCAAGGTAGGAAGATAGAGACAGGATAGAAATTTTAGATACCACGAGGGGGATGACGGAGTCAAATTAGAGATATGAGGTGGCCAGAATGAGTCTTTATTAATTATCAATGAGCCACAGCTAAGCTCTGATCAAAGGACCCTTCCAAAGGCTTTTACCAGTCCAGAGATCCACATTTAATACCACATAGGTCAGAGAGATGAAAGAGAAAGATTAAAGATGGAGCTTGGCCAGAGGCCAAGCTCCTGCAAGGACAGCCATCAGCTAGCCTGAAAGAGAGAGAGAGAGAAGGCGGAGCTTGCTGGGCTACTTATACACTTTGATACACAGTACATAGGGATGACCCTCATTGGTTAATGACAAGGCATAGGTGTGGTTTCTCTTAACCAGGCGAGAACAAAGAAACTTGTTTTCCCGCCTAACCTGGGAGAAGCTGGGGTCAAGGGTCAGAGGCCTTCCCAGCCATGAGCAATACTGAGCATGCTCAAGACTGAGCATGCTCTCTTTTAAGGCAATCTGCACATACCAACCGTTCCCCTTGCCCATAGCTAGGGGTGGACTGCTACAGTGTATGATCTATCTTTGTGAATGTGCCATGTGGGCTGAGAAGAAGGTGTATTCCTTTTTGTCCCTATTTATTTTTCTCCATATGTCTATTAGCTCCAGTTTTTCTGAGATTTCATTCACCTCTTTTACCTCTTTCTTATTTATTTTTTTGGTTTGATTTATCTAAATTTGATAGTGGTTGATTCAAGTCTCCCACTAATATGGTTTTACAGTCTATTTCCTCCTTCAATTCTCCTAGTTTCTCCATTAGAAATTTGGATGCATATCATTTGGTGCATACATGTCGATTAGTGATATTTCCTCATTGTCTATACTCTCTTTTAACAGAATATATTTACCTTCCCTATCCCTTTTGATCAGGTCTATTTTTGCTTTGGCTTTGTCAGATATCATGATTTCAATTCCTGCCTTCTTTCTATCAATTGAGGCCCAAAAGATCTTACTCCATCCTTTAACTCTAACCTTGTGAGTATCAACCCCCCTCATATGTGTTTCTTGAAGACAACATATGGTAGGGTTTTGGGTTCTAATCCAGTTTGCTATTTGTCTATGTTTTATGGGTAAGTTCATCCCATTCACGTTCAAAGTTATGATTGTCACTTGTGGATTCCCTGGCATTTTGATATCTTCCCCTTGTTCTGACCTTTCTTCTTTAGCTATCTCCTTTTGAACCAGTGATTTACTTTGGGTCAGTCCCCCTAGTCCTCTCCCTTGATATGCTTCCCTTTCTAGCCCCTCCCTTTTTATGCTCCCTTTCCCTCCTCCCTCTCCTTTCCTCCCTTTTTATATTCCCTCCCCCCTCCTCCTCCTTGATTTTCCTTTTTTTCTTACCCTGTTGGATAAGATAGAATTCAGGATCCCACTGGATCTAGATGTTCTTCCCTTTCAGAGTTGATTTCACTGAGAGTAAGGTTCAAGTAATGCCACTTCATGCTCTTTTCCTCTCCTTCTCATATGAGAGTTCTTCCCCTCCCCTTCCCATGTGTATCTTTGTATGGGAAAGATTATTCTATTTAGACCCCCCATTTCTTGAAGTAAATCTTAGTATTGTCGACGATTCCCCCTTCCTTTTTTTCTTTCTTTACCCCCCCTTTCACCAAATCTTCTTGATGCCCCAATCTTTCCCTATGCATGATTCTTCTAACTACTCTTATGATGCATACAATTTTTGAGTTACACAATACATTTTCCCCACATATATATATATATATATACACATATATACATATATATTATTTGATATAAATGTAGTCCTTATAGAAGAGAGTTTGACTTAAAGAAAAAAGATAAGATTTTTCTCCTTTTCCCTTTCTTTCATGTTTACCTTTTCAAGTTTCTCTTGCTTTCTGTGATTGGATGTCAAATTTTCCACTAAGTTCTGGTATTTTCTTAGCAAATAGGAAATCTTCTATTTTGTTGAATGCCCATACTTTCCCCTGGAAGTATATAGTCAGTTTTGCTCGGTAGTTGATTCTTGGTTGGAGACCCAGCTCTCTTGCCTTTCTAAATATCGTGTTCCATGCTTTGCGGTCTCTTAGAGTGTTAGCAACTAAATTATGTGTGATCCTTATGGGGGCCCCTCTATATCAGAAGCTCCTCTTCTTGGCTTCTTGTAAGATTTTCTCCTTAGCGTGGAAGCTCTTGAATTTGGCAATCAAATTCCTGGGGGTTGTCCTTTGGGGATTTAATATAGAGGGTGTTCTATGAACCCTTTCTAGTTCTATTTTTCCCCCTGCTCCAGAACATGTGGGCAATTTTCTTCTATAATCTCCTGTAGTATAGCATCGATGTTTTTGTTTATCTCTGGTTTTTCGGGAAGACCAATAATTCTCAAGTTGTCTCTTCTTCCTCCTTTTTCCTGGTCTGTCACCTTGTCAGTGAGATATTTAATGTTTTCTTCTAATTCATTAATTTTTTGGCTTTGCTTTATTAATTCTTGCTGTTTTGCAAGCTCACTTTCTTCCAGTTGCTTATTTCTGGTCTTTAGGGACTGGATTTGTTTTTCAGTTTGTTCTGCCCTTCTTTTAGAGTCTTCCAGCTTTTTCTCCAATTGTGAGGTCTTGTGTATCAGGATGCTGACCTCTTTCTGGGTTTTTTTCCCCATTTTTCTTTCCAAAATGTTTCCATCTTTTGGATTAGCTCCAATTTGAGTTCTTCCAGAGCTGGTGGATAAATTCCATTTTGGGGGGCATGTTTTGATTTTGTTTGAATTTCATCCTCTTTCTCTTCTTTTCCTTGGGTACTCTTGCCATAAGTTTTCAATGGTCACTTTTTTCCCTTTTTTTCTTGGAGGCTTGATTTTGGGCTGTGTGAGACAGCCAAAAAAAAAAAAAAACCAAAAATGAAATGGTTTTTTTTTTCCTCTTCCTTTTTGGTCTGAGGTCTGGGTGATATGGGCGGGTTTTCTGTGGATTTAGGTTGCCTCAGACTAGTTCTTCACAGCCTCTGCAGTTTGTTCGCGGGCCTGTCCCGGTGCTCTGTGACCTCTTCTCACCGGTGTGCAGGAATCTCCTATAAAACTACTCTGAGGGGTGGATCTCTGGTGATCCCAGTCAGTTTCTAGGGAGCTTGGCGTACCTCCTCCCTCACTAAAGAGAGGGGCAATGATTTGGCCTTAGGTAGTTTTTACAGACTCTCACGACTCCTCACTGTTCACAGTTTGCAGGGGCCCTGAAGTCTGAGGGCTCGCGTTCCCACTCCCGCTCTGCAGTGTGCAGGGTACTCCTGTGAAACTGCCCTGAGAGGTCATTTCCTAGCAGTCTTTAGATCCCAAGGACCCTGTTGTGCCCCCACCAGACAGAGACGTTCCTCACTCACTCACTGTCCCGGTGAGCACTCTGATCCCCTACTCTGGTTCTGTGGGCGAGGAGGGGTGTAGAAGAGTGGCTCAGTTCATGTTTTTGTGCAAGCCTTTCCTCCTTCTTATAGTGTGGTAATGTTCAAATCCCACGTACCTTCGTTTATGTGGGGTACTGGAGAGTCCCTCCATTCTTCCAAAGATGATTTTTATGCTCTTTTGAGGTAGTCTATTTTGTTCCATATGGGGGAGAGGAAACGATTCACATCTAGATTGCAGCCATGTTTATCCAGAAGTTTGGGAAGCCTGATTTCTAATGAAAGGGTTTAGCCTGTTTTTCTTAGTTTTTTTGATCTTTTGTACCTCCTACTTTTGTGTCTAGAGAAAATTTCTTATAAGTTTAGTTTATGTTTAAGGTACCCCCAAAGTACTCTCTCTCTCTCTCTCTCTCTCTCTCTCTCTCTCTCTCTCTCTCTCTCTCTCTCTCTCTCTCTCTCTCTCTCTCTCTCTCTCTCTCTCTCTCTTTCTCTCTTTCTCTCTCTGTAGAAAGATGGTTCTAGGGAGAGCTAGATGGTTCAGTACATAGAGAGCTGAGTCTGGAGATGGTAGGTCCTGGGTTCAAATATGGCCTCAGACAGTTTCTAGCTGTGTGATGCTGGGTTAAGTCCTATTATTCCTAATTGCCTAGCACTTACTGGTCTTTTGCCCTATTTAGTATAGATTCTAAGATAGAGAGTAAGAGTTTTTTAAAAAAAGAAAGTTCTAGTGAAACTCTACACTAGATCTCTCAGAGCAAGCCCAGGCACATCTTTTCAGTGTTCTAAGGGTACTAGGATGTTTTTTTTTCCAATTGTATTGATTTGATCCCCTAGCCCAAAGAGTTTCTCTTCTCCTGTTAACTCCAAGTGATTACTTCTCAGGTTCCATTTAAGAATTAAAATTAATGAGCTCTATAAAGAGACATTTACTGTGAAGATATAGAACAGAAATACAAACATCTCTTTGCTTCCTCAGTATCTAGAGCCACATTCTTTAAACCACCTCAGTCCCTAGGAAGAAGAGGTAGTTTCTATGCAGTACTGATTCCAGTATGTTTACTTCCATGGCATGGCCACGATAGGATGAATCCTAATCTCTGCTGCTGCTAGGCTGGGTCAAACAGGTCCTCATTGTCTGGTGTCTAGGAAGTCCCAGCATGGACTCCAGCTTCCAGACTTTTGATGGCTAACTCTCTTGATCTTTCAAAACTCACAGGGTCACAGCTATTTTCAACACTCCTCCTTCATCCAGTAGCAGAAAAGAATTGACATAGCAGAGACAGAAGCAACAGCAAGGTTATATACTCTTGGCTTCATGTAGGCTTCAGAAGAAGAATGTCCCAAGGTCCTTCTCCCAACCAAACACAAATAATACCCGACTCTCTTTTTTGCTCAAATGACATCCCAACCAGAAAGAGCTAGACCAAGAGATTCACTTTGCTGAATTAGTGTCTTTTGAATGTACCCCGTACCAGAACCATAGACCATCATAAAGGCTTCTCTTCATCATATGATTAGCAGACCAGAACAAATTATAGAATGTCTGCATATGCTCCAAAGTCTACATGGAGATTGTATTAGCTGAGCACACTGAATATGTTTATAAAAATTGGGATTCCTGGTCAATCTCCTCCCTGTATCCTATTACACAATCAATGTGACAATATGAACCAGGCATGGGACATCATTTCCTCTAACCCGAAAAAATGCATATTACATATAATCCCAAAATACACATTGACAGAAAATCTTAAAACAGCACATAATAATATATAACTACTATTCTACTCTCCGAGGAAGTTAAAAATGTCAAAACGAAACACTTTGCAGGAGTGTTAAATTGACATTTTACATTTTATCTCAGTTCTACCCTGTCCAAACAATTTCCTTTGGGGCCATATCTTCTGGCAAACTTAGCCAGGAATTCAGCTCATCTTCTGGTTGGTGGACATCTTCTTGAATAAAGAAACTATCTGCTGCTAGTCAACTCTGATTGATGGGCAAACTCTGCTTGATGGACACAGTATCTCTGGACTTCTCAAACTCACAATGTTGTATCCATGTCTGTATGTGCCCATCTCAAGATTCATGTCTGGTTATCTATGCTCAGTTCATAATCCATGTCATGCTACAGGAAAAATGACCTATTTTGGTTATTAGCATACAAATAAAATATGATTATCTATGAGAGACTAACCTTTTTTTCTTCATCTAACATGTTCATTAGATTCAATACAATTTAACATATACATATCAAGTGCCTAATATTTGTAAGGCACTGGGGATGGAGAAGTACATAAGAAGCAGTCTCTGTCCTCAAGGAGTTTACATTCCAGTGAGGGAATACAATGTGAATATGTGAGTAAATGCAGAGTAATCTGAGGTTAGTATTTTCCTTTAAAAATTTTTTTCAACTACATGTAAAAACAATGTTTGACAATTGTTTTCTGACATTTTATAATTCATATTCTCTTCCTTCCTTCCTCCTTCCCTCCCCTCCCCTCAGGCAATACAAAATAGTCTGATATAGGTTATACCAGTGCTTTCATGAAATATATATTTCTATATTGTTCACACTATAACAGAAGACATATCTCAAACATACCCTAAAAACTCATCAAGGAAATAAAGTGATAGATGGCATGCTTTAATCTGCAATCACACTCCAATAGTTCTTTTTTTGGCTATGGTTAGCATTTTCCATCATGAGGCTATTGTGGATATCTTGGAAACCTGGTTTGCTGATGATAGTTTAGTCCTTCACAATTGATCATCATGCAATATTTCAGTTACTGTATACACCAGTGATGGTGAACCTTTAAGAGATGGAGTGCTGGGCTCTTCCCCCACCCCACTCTCCAGATCGAATGTTGTCCCCACCCCTCCAAACTCTGTGTGCCATTCCTCTCCCCCCTAACAAGTGCTGGGCATACCCTGATCCCCCCTTCCTTAACCCATACAGGGACGAGAGGAAGTGCTCCCATTGGATTGCTGCACAGAGGGGCAGGTGAAGTGAGGAATGTCCTCAGTGAGTAGAGAGGGTGAGGAGAGTGGCCTGAGCACTCTGCTTCCTTCCAGCTCTGTGGTCTTTGTGCACCCCACTTTATCCCCTGTGTGAAGCTCCCATTGGGCTTCTGGGTAGAGGGGTGGAGGATGTGAAAAAAGTGTCATCAGACATGGGGGGAGAGGGAGGGAAGCAGTTCTGCCTGAGGGAGAGGCAGCCATGTGCCCACAGAGAGTGTTCTACATGTCATATTGGGCACGGATGCCTTAGGTTCACCATCTGTTGATTGTATACACTGTTATCCTGGATCTTCTTACCTCACTTTGTATCAGTTCTCAGGTAAGTTTTAGAGGGGAAAAAGTGCTATTAATCAGAGTCATCAGGAAAAGCTTCATAGGAGGTAGCATCTGAGTGGTACTTTAATGGAAGCTAGGGAAACAAGGCAGCTAGGCAGTGCAGTGGATACAGCACTGGGCTTAGAATCAGAAAACTCATATTTTTTAGTTCATATCCAGGCTCAGGACTTAATACTTGTGAGATCCTGGACAAGTCACTTAACCCTGTTTTCCTCAGTTTGCTCATTTATAAAATGACTTGGAGTAGGAAGTGGCAAACCACTCTAGTATCTTTGCCATGGAAACTACAAATGTTTTCATGAAGAGTTAGATTGAATAAAATGACTCAGTAGCAACAAGGGAAACAAGAGCTATCATTGTGGCATAGAAAAGAAGCTGAGTAGTTGCCATCACATTTTTCAAGGATCTCAGACCACAAGTCAGTGGAAAAATAGAGTCCTGTTTTCTCTTCCATTGTAGAATTCTAGGATGTAGACTTGGCAAATGATTTCCTGGGCTCCTGGGACAGCAAAAAAATTGTTAATTGACATGATTACAGGCATGACTTGGAATAAGACATTGTTTACCATTAGAAATTGACTGTTATTCAGACTGATATATAAGCATGCATGAGTGTTAAAGAATTATGATATGTGTTAAACTGAAAAGTCTCTGATTTTCTGACATGAAATTGGCTGATAATATATAGAGGAGAAAAAAAAATTGCATGATAGAGCCTGCATACCTTTGTTCCCACTACCCTTCTTACAGTGGCCAAGGTCATATAGGAAATAGGATTGGAATGTTGTCCTGCCATATACTCATGCCTCAAGGAAAGTAACCCACTGAAACATTGCCTTCCTCTCTACCCCAAAATGGCATCTGTGGAAAGTTTCTAAGTTCTATACCTACTGAGTTTCTTTTACTTCAAATTAAGTTGACATTTATTTGACCGAGGGCTACAGATACCTGATCAGTGGCAAACGCCTCTTTCATTCTTGCCTCGTCAGCACTGACTTCCCAAGGAGGATAGTAACCCAAACAGCTGTCAGACTCCATAGAGTAAAGGTTAGAAGAATATCTACTTTTTCTTCCTCACACACTCGCCTGCAAAATTTTGTACAGCTTTTTCTTGTTCCAAGAGCTGCTCAAGCATGTAATAAGTTGAGTTCCAATGAATTGGAACCTCCTGTTTGAGGTGATGTTTCAGCAAGTTGCTTTTTCAGCTGGAGCTGGGTCAGGAATTTTTCTTTCCCCCAAACATTGACAGAATGGCTGAAGTGTTCAGAATTTCTGTGTCATCCCCAAGATATTTGTAAGTGTTCCTATTATGATGCACAGAGTCATTGATGAGTAAGTTTATGGAATAAGTGAAGCATGTCGTAAAATCAAAATCCTTCTTGGTATAAACTGGTCTGCATGAATATATCAAAGAGGGGGAATAGAAAAGAAGGGCAGGAAATGGAAGAATAGGAGGTAAATTGCACACCCATCATTGTGCTTATTCAATTGATTGGCATCTTTCTCATTGCACAAAAATTCACCCAGTGAGTAATGGGATTCATACCTTATAAGAAAGAAGCCTTTTTATAGTAATGCTTCCAGGTCCTAGTATGTGTGTGTGTGTGTGTGTGTGTGTGTGTGTGTGTGTGTGTGTGTGTGTATAAACATATATACACACAAAGGGGCATATACCTGTGCATATATATATATATACATATTAAGCACACATAAAAATGTATGTGTTTTATCCATAAAGAACATTTTGCAGAAAGTCATTTCCTATATTTACCATTGTATAAATTAGATTTGTTATACAAATGGGTTCAAATTTGTCTTTCTAATCTTTTTATACATTGCTCTACTTCACATACTCTATGGATTAGCCAAGTTAGAATAATAATAGTAACTAATAATCCATATAGCATTTAGAGCAACGCGGTGGCTCAGTGAATTGAGTACTAGACTTGGAGTCAAGAAGACACATCTTTATGAGTTCAAAACTGGTCTCAGACACTAACTATGTGACACTGGGCAAGCCACTTAACTCTGTCTCAGTTTCCTTATTTGTAAAATGAACTGAGGAAGGAAATAGCAAACCACCTCAGCATCTTTGCCAAGAAAACATGATATGGGGTCACAAAGAGTTGAACATGACTGAAACAACTGAAAAAGTTAACATTTACCATATGTCAGACATTGTGATAAATACTTTACAATTATTATCTCACTTGATGAATATTGAATATACAAGTATCCCTTCTAAATCACAACTTTCCCCGTTAGGGTTTTGCTATTTTATGGATTGGCAAAAGAAATTAAATGGGAATTTGGGGGGGAGTTTTACAGAAACTGCAAACAACACACAATGGACAAAATAAAAGAGAAAAAAGAAACCAGACTAAAGGCAAATATAAACAAATAAATAATTTCCAAATTCAAAAGATACTGCTTTAAAGAAATCAGGTACTGAGAGAATGAGGTCATTTTATAACTTTCTTTCTATCAATATGAGAGCATTTTTTTCTAGTTTCTTTTTCTGTCTTTTGTGGTTGTAGGAATAGCTTCCTTCCCTGACTTCACTCTTTCCGACTCCTGAACAGACTAGTTAGAACCCCAGAAGATAACCAACTCTTTTTCCTCTCAGGGTTCTAGGGTATAACCCTGAGAAGTTGCAGCATTTGTTATTATTGCTTATGGAACCTCCATCTTTTAAAGTCCACAATATGAACTGACTAGTGAATGAATATCATCAAGTCAATGGGCAGTTAGTAATGTCAGTAACATTAGATCAATCAGTTTAAAAAAGTATTGAGGTTTATGGCAAGGGCAGCTATTAGAAAACATGCTCGCCACCCCCAAATTGGGAGGTGTGCTCTCCCCTAGAAAGAGTAGGTTCATTCATGAAGAAAAAAGATATTTAAGTATCTCTGTAGTGCACACATGTGTTGAGGGCCACCTCCTGGTCTTGGAAGTCTTTTTTTCCTTTGTAGAGTCCCCACTGGTTCCATTTCTGGGAGTGGTATAATAGCCAGCGGAACTTTCACTCTTCCTTGGATGAGCTTGTTTCTTGCTGGACTGGTTGGCCACTGCTACTGACAGCAGATTGTGTTACCAACTCTAATTATTAGCCCTCTGATAGCTCTCCCAACATTTTGAAGCTCTTTAGGTCATAATCTGGACATTCTCCTCTCTGAATTCTCACTTAACCATGACCAGAAAAAGGTGGAGGAAGGAAGGCAACTATAACCATTGCCATCATGCCTCACCACTAAGAGGTGTAAACTTACTGTGGTTTATATATTAAAAAAAAAAATCCACTTCCCTCCCAGCCAAATCTTCTTTTCTTTCTTCTCAAACAGACCCTACTTATCTTATTATTGGGTGTCTTTGAAATTCCATGCAGATTGCCCTTAGAGTAACAGGTCCTTTGGGAAATTTTTGGGAGCCCTTTGGTATACAGACCCGGAGGAAATTTTTCTAGACCTCCAAGGGATATGGTAAGGAGAAAGTTTGATATGCCTGTTGTGGAAAAGACCATTTAGAGATTTTGTCTGGACTCCAGTTTGATGAGGGCAGCATATGCAAGTTTTCACAGAAAAGTTTGGTTCCTAACCTGAGGTCAAGGGGTTGATTGTCAATTGACCCCAGGCCCTAAATCCCAGCAGGGGGAGTCCTATGCCTTCTAGGAAACTGAGGTAGGCAACTGGGTTTTCTGTTCTTTTTCTTTTGCCTTTGATTTGGGGAGACTGTTTTGAGCACCAAGACAGGCTCTTGTTAAGCACTAAGCAAGCAGTTGTCTCTGATCAACTGTGTAAAATAGTCTAGGTTTGTGGAATGTCCATAACTCTCTATTTGGATCAATTGTGATTTCTGCTTGTACATGAATTCAAAATGCACTCCAAATGAATCTTTAAGAATGGTCAATTTTTAATAGGGAAAAGAGTGTAAGGAAAGACTGGCCAATGAGGACCTATTGTTTAGAGTACCTATGTATTTGCCTTGCTCTCAAGGAGCTCACAGTCTAGTGAGGGAGATAATGTACAACTTGTGTACACACAAGATAGGATCAATTAACCATAATCTCAGAGGGAAGGTAGCTGGTGGTGATACCCTAGAAAGCTGTCTTCTAGAAGGTAAGACTTTAGCTGAGATTTTATGGGAAAAGGGAAACCAGAAAGTAGAAATAAAATGTGAGAGTTCTCGGCATGAGGGACAGTCAATGAAAATACCAGGATTCAGGAGCTGAAGTGTACAGAGAAGGGGCCAGTGTCATTGGATCAAGAGAATGTAGATTTAAGTAAGAGTGGAAGAGGTCAGGTTATAAAGGCATTGTTGGGAATCAGTTCTAAGAAGTGAACATTAGTGAAAGGACTGAAGAAATAAATAGCTGAGACACTGTGTCCTGCAATTAAGAAAGTAACTGTTCTATTGGCTATACTATGCCCCAGCCTGAACTTGGTAGAGATGACTTCAAAGAAGGAAATGATGCCCAAGGCCAGTTGTATGTCTTGGCTACATGTGACCCCTTTATATATGCTTTCATTCCTTTGTGCTTCAAGTTTAAGCTCCTTTCAGAAAATGAGCATAGGTAGAAGGTATGGGGTTCCCAACAGTTTCAGCCAGTATTTTAGCCCCTTTCATCATTGCTATCTTCTTGTAAGAAAATATTCTCTTATAATATGAATTAATTAGTTGATATTATAGATTTATTAGCTAATTAATAAATACTAGGAAGACTACCATATAGGGGCATGTGAGCAACAGTAACAGAAATTCCTATCTCTCAGTAACCCCTATATCTTTGAGGAGAGAAGTAGTCATTTCCTTTTGGGGATCCAACTATTCTTTGATCTTTGAAAATCTCTTATCAGAATGTTGAATGGATTTATGTCTGGTTGCATTTGTCAAAGAATCTTCAATAGTCAACAAATGCATGAGATATGCATTGATTAAATAGACTTAGCTAAGTGGTGCAGTAGATAAAGTGTTAGGCTTGGAGTGAGGAAAACCTGACTTAGTTCTAGTCCAACCTACCTTCAATTTTCTAGCTGTTTGACTCTGGTTAAATCCCATAATGACTCTTGGCCTTCAGATGCCAATCTGGAGGAATAGGCCACCAGTAGCCTCTCCCAAATTTCTTTGTATTTATCTTGAATTCACTTTGTTTTTGTATCCTGCTTTTATTTATTTATATCCAAAAGAATGTAAGAGCCTTAAGGGCAGGAACAATCAAATTTTTATGTTTTTTTTCTTAATATCTAGCAGAGTGCTCAGCACATAGTAGATGGTTAATAAATGTTTACTGTTTAATTGATTTACTGGTTGACATCAATATGCATATTGAAGTTATGGAGTATGAGGATAGGAGTTAGAGTAGAGGAGATTGTTAGCAAGTGCTAAATTGTTTGAAAAAGGAAGAACAATGACCTGGAGGTCAGCAGATAATTTTGACAAGGATCTGAACAAAGTCATATAGATTCATGGATTGAATCTCAATGGAAGAGAGATTGCTAAATGATAGTAGCCAAGGGATGGTCTTAATATTGCAGGGAAGATGGAGCAGTGGCATATTCTTCTAAAGTCCTTCATAATTATTTTCATTACTACTTTTTCAGTCTTCCAGTGACATTGACCTCCTTGCTGTTCCTCACACAAGACACTACATCTCTTGAATCTAGGTACTTTCACTAGTTTTCCCTACATGCCTAGAATATCCTTTCTCCTTATATCTGCCTATTGGCTTCCTTCAAATCTTCAATAAAGTTTCACTTACTGCCTTTCCCAGTTCTTCTTAATATCAGTGCCATCCCTTTGGAATTATCTCTAAATTATTCTGTCTCTATTTTATTTATACATTAATTGTTTGCATGTTGTCTCTCTCTTAATACTGTGAGATCCTTGAAAACAGGGTCTATTTTCTACCTTTCTTTTTATCCCTAGCACCTATTTAGTAGACACTTAACAAAATACATGTTGACTAGATTTGATTTCTTGGTTGGGAATTGAGGGGCCTTGTATTATAAATGTGGGTTAATTTGTACCCTGAGGGGTTGGGCCTTTCAGTATAGAGAGGGGGAAGAGAAGAGACCCCCCCTTCTCAAAGCAGGGTTCAGGGGAGATAGCTGATGTTTAGGTTGTCTCAGAGAGAGAGAGAGGGGGTTTGAAGATTTTCCCCCTTCTGCCTTCCCTCCTTAACTACAGCTGCTCTCCCCAATTCACTCTTGTCCCTCTTGTCCCCCCTCCACTACTCAAGACCAAAGGGTCTCCCCTTGATCTATTCACTCACACTCATCTTGGGGAACAGATAACTTTTAATGTTAACTCAATCAGGTAATACAAAAGGAATAATGGACAGGGAAGAATGGGAAAAAGAAAATGGGGAAAAGGGGTCCTTGTCTTTATCTAAACCTTTTCCCCTCTCTCCTGAAGTTTGGGGGGAACTCAGGCCTTGGCAGCCTGAGCCTCCTGAGAGAAAGTCAGGTTGACTCACCCCTGGGCAACAGGAGCTGAGGTAAAGTCTGCTCAGGTTTCTCTTCAGAAAGTCCCTTCAATTGGGAAGTGTTGGGGGGAAAGATTTCCAGTCACCAGCAGGAAAAAGCAGGTAACCCTCAGGAGAAAATCTTTTTCCCACCTTCTGTCTTTAGCTTCTCATAACCGAGAGCAACCAACTCCTCTACTAGCCAAAGTCTTCTCCTCCTCAAGACTCCAATCCCTTAGGGTCCCTCTCCCACCGAGGTGATCAAGTCCACACACTCTTCAGCCTGGCACTTTTCTTATGTGCCAGCCTCTGTCACACCTTACCTAAAGGATTGCTCAGAACTTGAGAGGGCAAGAAGGGATGTAGCATCTTCTAGAAGGACCCAGGTTTCTGTGAACATCTGAAGATGGAAACTATCAAATGAAGATATCTGAGATGAAATCAGACTTATGAACAATAGACTAGAGCTTGAGGACATAAAATTGTATGGAAAGGCAGCTAAAGGTATGGAGTGTTGAGGGATATGAGCATATAGGAATGGGCATATAGGAAGATGAAGCAGAGGGAAAACATTTTCATTTCAAGGGGGAATATAAACCACAGGAATAAAGAGAGAAGAAGATAGGTGTGTTGCCAACCATAGGTTGGAGGAAGAACCAAGTGATCAGGGCTCCTATGCTACCGAGTCCAGTAATGACTGAGTAAAGTGCCATTGGGTCAGGGATGGCATCGAATTCAATGACTTTTTGGCTGAACTACTGGACATCTATGGGTAAAGATATTAATTTGCTGTTCAGTTACTCTGGACTGGATGGAACTATCACTCAATGCTGGCCCTGTAGCTTCAACCTAAGTTAGGAAATAAGGCATATCCAGAAGCCATCAGCATGTGGAGCAAATACTAGGCTTATTATATCTGAGTCATTGGAAGCAGAGCCTTCTCTTCTCTTTGAAGCCTTATGGTATAGGATTGCTCCAGCATCTTTTCAGACTTTCTGATGGGTGTAAGTTCCCTTTGGCCTAAAGCTCTCTACTGACTGTGACCACAAAGATTACCACTGAACATAACATTAAGTGACCCACTGAATGGAATCACTAGCATTATGGTCCTAAGCAGATTCAAATGGAGGAAGGATTCCCTATAGAGACTGTTGGTCTTCAAATGTTCCTAATCACAACTAATATTATACTAATTACATTGTGGCCCAATACACTACAAAATCTCCTAAGTTAAATAGTTGATGTTTGTATAAGTCTTTAAGGTCCACGAAGAAATTTACTTATTTTTTGTCTTTTGAGTCTCATAAAAACTGTATGAGGAAGATACTATCATTATTTTCTTCATTTTACTGATGAATAAATTGGTATTCAGGAGGTGGAATGAGTTGGCCAAAGTCACACAGTGAGGATGTGTGGGAAGTCAGATTTCTAAGCCAAGTATTTCTGACTCAAGTATATCAGTTTCTTATAATTATCCATAATTACTGGAAAAAGATCATTGTCTCCTTCTATATTCTGGGAAAACAGGGGAAGAGCTAAATATTGCCCAAATAAACTGGAAAGCATACTAAATAGGGCAACCAGGATAGTGAAGAGTTGAGTCCACTTCATAGAAGACCAGTTAAAGGAGTGAGGGATGTTTAATCTGGAGAAGAGGAGATTCAGGGAGACATAAGAGCTGTCTTCAAGGACTCAAATTGTTATTATGGGGAGGAAGGACTAGACTTGTTCTATTTGGCTCCAGAGGGCATAATCAGAGGCAATGGGTGTAAGAGAAGTAAATTTAGACTTCTCTGGAAAAACATTCCAACATTTAGAGCTATCAACAGTCTAATGGGTTGTGATTGGATGAAGGGGGTCTTCCCTCCTTGGAAGCTGTCAAGCAGAGATTGGATCTCCACCCGATGGGGATGTTATAGTGGGGATTCTTTTCATGTGTGGGTTGGAGTAGATGATCACTGAGTTCCCTTATAATTCTTAAGTTCTGATATTCTATGATCCTGATGTATAGCTAGGCACAAAGCTCATTGTATTAGAGAATCTATGTATCTTAGACAAGTGCTGCAGATGGATGCTGACTTGGACAGAAAGAAGTAAAGGGTTTGTGGTTGTTGTTATTTAGTCATTTTTGTCATATTTGATTCTTTTTGACCCCAATTGAGGTTTTCTTGGCAAAGATACCAGAGAGGTTTTTTCTATGTATTTTATACATGAGGAAATCAAAGCAAACAGGATTAAGAGTCTTGTCCGGGATCACAAAGCTAGGAAGTATCTGAGGCCAGATTTCAACTCGGCATGAAGAGTCTATCCATTGTTCCACCTAGCTATCCATGGAATAGTAGGAGGATAGATTAGAATATATTTGGGGAACTGTTACACCTTCAGCTTGACCCTACCACAAGAAGTCACTTCTTGAATTCCATGGTTTTTCTGCTAATGCATTGTGGTTGAAGGAATAGTCCAACCATGGAAGAATCACAGCTGATCCAAAAGACAATTGAAAGACATATAGTGGGTGTAGTCACCTGCAGCATCATACCAGTGATATTGTCTGCCAGGGAAGTAGCAGGAAGAACAACTTTAATGGCAGTATATGTATTTGGAAAAGGAAGCAGATTTGTCATATGGCATGATGGATGACTACTCCATATTATTGTCCTTAAGATAACAACAACAAGGGAACTGAAGAAGGCAACTAGCATAGACAGAGAATTTGCAGAAGGACAAAGAAAAGAATAATATAAAGATGTGAAGACACACAAGGATTTCACTTTATATGGTGGGAGTACCACAGTGATGCCATCACATATGCTTCTGGGAATTCATAAAAGTATTCAGAGCAGGGGAGGCTCCTAGTATATACTCTGTCCTGGTCTGATGACATCTGGAAATAGTTTGTCTAATTTTGAACAGTTTTGAAGAGACATTGACATAGTAGAGCACGTCAAGAGGAGGGTATTCAGGATGATAAAAATAAATCTCATTTATAGAGCACTTTTCATTTATACAATACTTTCCCCATAGCCCTATAAGGTAGCTAGGTCAAATATAATTTCTATTTTACAGATGAACAAGAGGGACCAAGAATTTGAGGTTCCCAATACCCAGGCCTCAACTTACCTTTTCAGTCTTGACTCCTACTACTCTCCTATATTTATTATATATTATGATAAGATTGGACTACATACCCTTAATCAAGAAGTATTTATTAAGTGTCTAATATGGGTTAAACACAGTGCTATGCATTGAGGATACAAAAAAAAAAAAAACAAAACTCAAAGCAAAATAAAACAAAACAAAAAACCCAACCAAAAACAAACTAGCCAACTGACCCAAAGATACGTTTCTTCCTCTAAATGCATCCTGAATTCTTTAGTTTCTTTGCCTTTTTTCATAGTTCCTTCACTTGGAATGCCACTTCCCTAATCCCCAACACACATATAGACATACACATTCACACAAACACATGCACACATGCATATACATACTACTGACCTATTGACATCCGGCTTGTTTTTAATTGGTATTTCATGACATTTTCCTTGATTCGCCAATGGAATATAGTCTTTCTCTCTCTTCTGATCCCCTCTTAGTGCTTTCTTCCCCCCATGACACATACCATGCACTTTTTTTGTAATAAAGTTTTTTTTAATGTATCTGTCTCATACCACTACTACAATCAATTAAAAACTCCATAAGGGCAGGGACTCTGTTACTTAATTTTGTAGATTTCTCAAGAATTAACATACTGTTTAATATATTATTTGTTGAATTGAATTTTTCTTTAGCCATTTGTATATGTATTTCTTAAAACCCTTGGCTTTTGTCTAGAATTGATGTAGATTAGAAGTATTGGTTCAAAGACAGAAGAGTGGTAAGGGCTAGGTAATTGCAATTCAATAACTTGCCTAGGGACATGGAGGAAGGAAGTGTCTGAGAACATAGCTGAACCCAGTTCCTCCCAGGCTCTAGACCTGGTACTATTCACTGAGCTACCAGCTGCCTTTTGCTATTTGTTCTTTAGGGGAAGTTGCCACTTTTTTCTTATAGGGAGGCAGGAAAAAAAATCAATGCTTTGCTATTTTGTTAGGAGAAAATCATAATATCAATAGCATTAGAACTCATTTGTGTGTGTATGAATGTGTATGAAATAGACATAAAGCACATTGATGAAGGAAGTGTGGTACAGCAGAAAAGAGCACTGAGTGCTGGTTCTCGAGACAGAGGACCTGGTTCAAATCCTACCTCTAATGTTTACTACTCATGCAACCTTAGGGAACTTGCTTATCTTTCCAGGGCCTCAGTCCCTTTATCTCTAAAATTAAGAAGGACCAAATTCACTTCAATAAACACTATTGAGGCTTTGGGATCAGAGAGATTTTGTCTGTCCCCAGAAAGTATGGATAGTAGTGCAGTATAGTGACACTTCTGAGACAGGAGTTCTAAAAGGAGTGCTGGGATGTCAGGAAGGAGGAGGAAGTAACAGAAGAAAATAGTCCACAGGATGTAAACAGTGAAGTTCCCCTTTCTCCCTTGATGATACCAGTTTTTTTAAATCCCCAAAATGGGTATGTCACATCTATTCCTGAAGACCTTGTAGTGACTTCTTGACAGAATTCTAAGACAACAAGACACAGTATCTTTGGTGGTGATTCAAGGGAGTAAGTTATTAATGTACAATATCCTAGAGTAGGAATCAAGCTGATAATAACAATGAGGCAGAAGGCTAGGTCATGGGATATGGACTGAGCTAAACTTGTAATTTGTCTCTGGGAAGTGGAATGGTAAGAGGTAGGTTAGTTTGGGGCACAGATATTGGCAATATAATTGGCATTGTGATAATTTTATAATTTAATTTTACATTTATATTTTAATCAAAGCATCCCTTTTCATCATTGCAATATACTATTATGTGATTAACAGAATGTCTGGTCATAGCAAATAAATTTAGAGGGAATGGGTTCTCAGAGCCTTAGTTTGAAATATTATGAACCCAAAGCAATTTGTGAGTGCTTGAGTGTAGCATTGAACTATTACACCTATAAAAATTGTGGAAACTCTATGGAATTGTCATGGTCTATAGAATAATAGCTTGACCAGATATCTACATTTGAAAAAACCCGTGTGTTCAAGCATCTAGTAATGTTGAGAACATTATCAACTAAGAAACGTCGAACCCCGTGAACACCGGCAGGCCAGAGATGGACACTTCCAATCAAAGATCCCTTCATGAGTAAATTCAGTGTTTACTTTGGCCTTTTTTGTTTTCATATTATCTCTGGCCTCTGTGTTAGCAGAGGTTTTATACACCTTTAAACAAAGATGCCCAAGAGAGACCATTGTTATCTTCCAAGATCTGAGGCTTAGTATGGATGCACCTCCCCTGTTGTTTATTGGCAGATGTTTCCAAGGGACAATAGATTTCTCAGCCGAATTCTTTGGCTGGGGAATGGCCTGTGATTAACAGCCGAACCCATATAGTTATACCACGCCTCTCCATTTGCTAGAGCCTAATTCCCTGAATATACTTCTCGTCAATCTTTGTGACAATTGACCATCTTGTGGCTTTCTCGCTGCAGAGTGAGAGCAAATAACTGTTTTTTCAGCACAACTCTGCCTGGAGTAGCTCACATTAGTCTCTTAGGGCCCCTGTGACAAAAGCAAATTAGGTTCCGTTCAATGTTAGTCCCTTGTAATATCCACTCACAGGGTGGGGTGGTGCCCGCCTGGGCTTATTCATTAAAAACCTCTGCTCTTCCCTGGTTCTTGTTCCCACAGGGTTTATGCTCTTCAGCAGGTACCACAGCAGCACAGAGGCTCATATTATTTCAGAGGAAGAAGTGTTTCCTTATGAGTCTTTGCTGTTGGAGGTGGGAAAACCTGGTTGATAGCAGAATCGTGCAATGTTGCCTGATAGCTTCATTGCTAGTTGCTTTTGCCTATTAAATTGCTCTCTTATCCCTCAATTTGGGGAGATGCTAAGGCAAAATGGGGATGTCAGCGAAATCTCAATAGCCTTCACTCAGGAATCTTTGCGGCATCTTCTCCCAGAGACCCCTGTGTTCTTGCTACTCAGTCTTTCTCCTCACTTAAAATGCTTGATTTCAGCTTAGCTTCCTGTCAAGAATGTCTTGCTGTGGTTCTTGCCTGACACCTTGCCTTCAAAACTTGTTCTACCACCCAGCCCTTGGGATCTGATTGTCTGATAGGATCATGAATTTAGAATGGACCCCAAAGGCCTTCTAATTGACCTAGCTATGACCCAAGGAGTTTAAGGGGCTCAGCCAAGGTCACACAGGCAATAAACATCAGAGATAGGGTTTGAATTCAGGTGTGCCAACTCTAGAGCCAGTATATTTTCTACTTTATTTTTTTATTTTTTAAAATCTTTACCTTTTGTCCTAGAATCAATACTATATATTGGTTCGAAGTCAGAAGAGCAGTAAAGATTAGGCAATGGGGGTTAAGTGACTTGACCAGGTTCACACAGCTGGGAAGTGTCTGAGGCCAGATTTAAACCCAGGACCTCCTTCTCTGGGCCTGCCTCTCAATCTACGGAGTCACCCAGCTGCCCCCTATTTTCTTCTTTAACACATTAACTCTCCCAAAATGACAGCAAGTAATATTAGCTTTCTAGCTAATCTATCTAGCTATCTCTCATCCATGTACTAACCAGGCCAAGCTCTGCTTAGCTTCTGAGATGAGACTAAATGGGCACATTCAGATTTTTAGAGAAGACATTTTCTTGTCAAATACCAGTTTTGTCTTTTAATTATCTATTCATCCTTCAAGGTTCTGTGTAAATACCAATTTCGTACATGACATCTTCCTTGACTATCCCAACTAATACATTTTTTCCTCTGTATATCAAAAATGCTTCCCTAAGATTATAAGATTTTAAGTTATAAGGTTATAAGGAACTCAAAGGTCATTTAGTAATAGGATCATTGATTTAGATTTGAAAAGGACCTCCATGATCACTTGTTTTTCCATTCTCATTTTAGAGATGAGGAAATGGGGACTCAGAATGGTGGTATATACTCAAAGGCATATAGCTGGCAGCACAGCTGAGATTAGAACTCTGGTCCTTTGGCTCAGAATGCAATGATCAAATATTTCACTCTAACATTCTTTTCTAATAAACTCTTTCATATTTTCCCTTGTATTCCAGGTTTTTATACACACTTTATTTCCCCTACTATGCTTTATAAAGATAGGAACTGGGTATTATTAGCCAGCACATACTAGGTGTTCAGTAAATATTGGTTGAATGAATAAATGCTGAAACATATACACATGCTAATGAGATAAGGAGTACAATTTAAACAATAAACATGAGTTGAATTCTTACTCCATGTAAGGGTCTATGTTTCTTAGGCGTTACATTTTTTTTAATTGTATTAAGGATTTAGATTTAGAGAGAACAGAATTTTAGATTTGAAAAGAAATTTTAGAGATCCCTTAATTCAGTACCCCCATTTAATGAAAGAGGAAATCTAACACTAGGGAAAGGAAATGGTTTGCCTAAAGTTTCGGTATGTAAGGGGATCAAAACTGATCCCCTAACTGACTCCCAGGTCAGTGCCTATCCCACGACATCTTGTGATGCAATGGCTTAATGAGGCACATACTGGTAAATGTTTAACAGCTAGAATTTTGGGGTGTGGAGGGGGGAAAGTACCCACCACATATTGATAAGTGTAATATGCATTATTTACATCTTCACCATCGTTTTCCAATGGAAAAAAAAACCAGTCGATTCAAGATTTGTAGTGTTTGTCAGTTTCTAAGGAGTAAATATACCAATAGCTGAATAATTGGCTCTCCAATTAGTTCAAGCTGACTCTAGCACCCCCTTCTTAGCCCCAAAATATCATAGAATTATAGAATTTCAGAGTTGGAAAGGGCTTAGAGACCATTATAATCTAACCTATCCCTAACAAGAATCCTCTCTATAGAATATTAACAGGTAGTCCATTCCACCTTTGAGGACATTCAGTTGTGGGGTGGCAGGGACCCAAACCCCAAAATGAAGAGTTGAACATAACTGAAATGTCTCAGGAACAACAATTAAAATGCTCTCCTTCCTCACCTCTCTGGCTTCCTTCAAGACTCAGCTCAGACCTCACCTTTCTACAGGAGGCTCCTTGAGTTGCTAGTGCCTTCCATTAGTGGGGGGTGGGGGGAGGTGAGAGGAAGGCCAGTTAAAATAGGAGAAATAACAAGAATGGAATGACAAATCCTTTGCTCAAAAAGCAGACCAGACATGCTAAATAAGTCAGCCCCTAAGAAACTGCTTGCCTTTGAAAGCACACTTATTATATAGCTTATATCTTTGATGCAATTCATTCTAAACTGGTCAAAATACTTTATCAATAGGGTAGGAGATGTACTCAGAGTTTCTCATACCCCTTGTTTATTTTATTTATTTATTTAAACCCTTACTTTCTGCCTTAGTAACAACTTTTCAGCAAATCTATTTGGCTTTTTGCAGCTTCGACTTATTGGCTACAATCCCCGCCCTCCCCCCAGGAAACAAAGAACAAATCAAGTTCCTTTTTCAAGTTCTTCAAATACTTGAAATCAGTTAGCATGACTGCTCTCCTCCCCTCCTGCTCCTTGTCAAATTTTCATTTTTCTAGTCTAAACCTTTCTAGTCCAAATGATCCTCACAGAGCATAACCTTAAGATCCTTCACCATCTTGGTTGCCCAACTCTGAACTCTCTCCAGTTATCAGCATTCTTCTTAAATGTGGCATACAGAACTCGATATGATGCCACTTGCAGGATCTGATTAGGGCAGAACATAAAGGGAACTATCCCTCCCCTAGTTCTAGACACTCTGTGCCTCTGAATGTGTCCTGCCAGCATTTGTTAGGTTCTTGACTCATATGGAGCTTTCAGTTTACTAAAACCTTGGAATGATTCTGGTGGGGATGGGGTGGGGTTTAAGAAGGTATAAACTTTATTTTCTCTCATCTCTCACCATGCTTGTGCCCTATCCGGATCAATTCCATTTAATAGTTAAACTTTTAAGTCCCTCGTCAAAAGAGCACATCTTGAAAGCTCAGACCTCATAATAGCATTTATGTAGAACTTAAAATATCTCATTTTGTCCTCACAACAATGCTGGAAGGAAGGTGTTATTGTTTCCTCTATTTTACCAATAAAGAAACTGAGGTACCAATAAGGAAAATAGAGATTAAATGTTTCACCCAAAGTCACACAGAATTAGAAAATGTCTGAAGTTGGATTGGAACTCAGATCTATTCAGACTCCCAGATCCTCCACTTCATCTAGCTGCCTCATAGAAAAAAAACGAACAATAAACAGTAAATTGCTTTGGGGGAGAGGGAAGGGTCCAAGTCCGAGGTCCTGGATTCAAATTCAACCTCAGACACTTGTTTCCTGTGTGACTTTTGCAAATCATTTCTTGCTGGGTTTCCATTTTCTCACATATAAAATGAAGAGGGGGTGGAATACCAGATGATGACTAAAGTCCTTTCTAGTTCTCTGATCCTATCTTAAAAGCACATGTCTGCTTTCTTCAAACAGGAAAACTAACAGCTCTTAAAATGTATTACTCTTCAAAACCTGTACAGTTTCTTGTGCCTCCGCCATTCTCTTTGAGGTGGGGAGCCCCCTACTGTGCTGATGAATCATCTTTTTCCGGAGTTTCAGGCACTGGAGTGCCTGGTGACTTGTCCAGTGTGTGGGTGATAGGTTCAGTTGGTTAACTAAATCAGCAACTAAAGTGTCAGAGAAACTTCTCTAAGCCTCAATAGGCTAGGCAGGGATCAGTGTTTCTCCTGCTTAGGGCTTTGCTAATTTTGAATTTGTAGCACTTGTAAGCAGCTGTTGCTACAGTAGCTTCAGGTTCTAAACAAAGCAAAGTTTCCAGGGAAGCACAAACTTCCCGCCTCCTTCCCTCAACATAAATCACACTGTAACATTTCACTGTTCTGGAGTTGATACCCTTCCATGGTGGAGGGTAACAAGATAAGCTTGGCTGCTGTGGAATTCACCCTGGCAGCAGCTGTGACCTTCTTGCTAGTGCAAACTGTGCCATTGCTTGTGAATTCATTTGCAACTGTTTTCTCTTGGGGGGGGGGAGAAATACCTCAATTGTCCCCCGCGCTTGGGGCTGAGCAGCCAAGTAGCATGATGTTGGCACGCAGACAGTGGGAAGAGCACCTCTGACTTTGGTTATCGAACAGGGGCTGCATCAGGCTGCTCTCGGACAATTGAGACAGTGGTACCACTATTGGTCTAGGACAGTGTTGGCGACATGCCCAGAGGGCATCTTCAAGCTGTTTGTGAGCCCCCCAATCCTCTTGCCGGAGAGAGTGGAGGGAAGAAGTACTTGCTTTGGGCAGCTGGACAGAAGGCGGGGCGTACAAAAATGTTCTCCGGTGCTGGGAAGAGGGGTAATGGAGCAGCTCCCCCATGCCAGGGCTGGCACCCATGCCAGTATTTCGACAATGCTGGTCTAGGGCATCTGGGTACCTTTGGAAGGCACCAGACCCTTTGGCAGGTTTTCTTTCTAGATTTTGGTCTGGGGGCCCGCAGTGGGGGCTGGGGGGTAGAAGCAGTACTTCCTGTGACATTTGGGCTGTCAACTCTGAGGAGGCAGGTCTGAAAATAAAGTATGTGACATGATGGAGAGGGGTTCCCAGTTGCTGTGGGTTTCAGAAACAACCAGCCCTAGCTGATTTGAGGGCCACATCCTGTGATTTTAGCAGTGATTGCCCATTCATTCTCTTATTTACTGTCATTGCTAAAGAGGTTAGCATTTTGTCTTTGGATTGTCTGGGCACAGCCTGTGGGCTGAAATTCTCTCTCTCTCTCTCTCTCTCTCTCTCTCTCTCTCTCTCTCTCTCTCTCTCTCTCTCTCTCTCTCTCTCTCTCTCTCTCTCTATATATATATATATATATATATATATCCTGCTAGAGAGAAAGCTTTGTTTTTTAAATGCTATTGAAATTATAACCCAGAACAATAGGGCAACATTTGTACACTGAGATCCTATTAAATTATTATTTTTTAATAATGAAAATGTTACTGAAATTGGGTGGTAAAAGATATACATGCTGAGAGCTCACTGTATTATTTTATTTTGAGAAGGAGGGGATGATGGAGGGGATGAGGAAATGTTCCAAAATCTCAGCAGTGTATGAAGCAGTCACTGAACATATACTCAAACTCAAGTTAAAAAAAAAAATTAATGGTATAAAATATATGGTGGTGAGGGAGGCATGTCCAAGAAAGTTCACATCGTGAGTACTGCATGGACTGAATTATTATTATTGACATATGGGTGATTTTGTAAAAAATAATATGGTTAGTACTCTATCCAGGCAATGTCAGTTGCTTTTTAGCCAAGGCTTACCTTCCCTTCCTTTCACTGCCTCCTCCTGAGTTTTGCTAGCTTTATTTAATGATTTTTAAAAAATCAGATCTTTGTGAATAGGTACACTTGGGTCACTGGCAGCTGGTTAGGATGGGAAGTGGATTGGCAAAGATAAAATCTCTGACCCAAACTCTCCAGACTGTCAGCTGCATTTCCCAGCCTCCTTTGCACTCCCTGATTAGCCCATTGCTTCCCCCTACCTCCCAGACTCAGGTGGGAGTATTCAGCCTTAGTAATCACACGCTGGCTCTTCCAATCACCAGGGTGGAGGTAGGAAGAACAGATGGAAGGATACCATGGATGACCCTCTGTCACTGCTGGCCCGATGCCATTACCTGGACACTTCACACGACTTGTGGAGGGAGTGCCGCCATCCTGCCTGTGCAGCAGGGGCAGGCCATCCTCTGAGCTCTCAAAAGCAAGATGTAACATTGAGCCATGTTGTCATGGTTACTTAGCCCTTTCCCCAGAGGCATGACATCAGTGTCTCCGAGGGGACAGAGCTCCACTTCATGCATATGCATGTGCTTAGCAGGTGCCTTGGTACCATTTGAGTATTTTAAAAAAATATAAAATGGATAACTAAAGGGAAAAAATGACAAAGAGGACAAAGGAAATAAGTCACAGTAGACACTTAAAATGTTTCTTGAATGAGTGAAGGAAGTCACCAGTCAAATGGGGGTTGTATTTAATGCTGAAGGGAGCTAGTTGAAAGGTAAATAGTGAGCCTGGATTCAGGTCTTCAAGATAAACTAAATTAGTAATTTACACTTTGAGGTTCCCATGTGTTTCTCTGCTCTTTATACTTGTTAAAATACTTTCACATACATTGTCTTGTTTGATGCTCTTAACCCTCCTGTGAGGTGTATTGCACTCCATTTGGCAGATGAGGAAACTGAGACCCAAGAAGCTCCACCATTGCAATATCAGACAATGTACCTACCATCTTGCAGAGTCCCACAAGAGGTCACCTAATGAATGCATCCCTTTCACTAACAATGAGGAAATGGTGGGATGTCATTCCCAAGGTCACAGAGCTTGAATATAGCAGAGCTGGGATTAAAGCCTATGTCTTCTGATTCCAAATATCACTATTACTTGTTTCATTAAGCCTTACCTGTACCCTCAAGATATGCAGCCAGGAAGGGATGGCTCTCTGACTAGACTTCAATTCCACAAAGACTTTATTAAGACCCCATTGCATGCAAAGCACTGTTCTCAGTACTCAGGGTATAAAACCAAAACGAATACAGTTCCTCTCAAGGAGCATATTGTCTACTTTTTTAGGCTTTGACTTTAAACTCAAACTTTCTTTAATGAAATTAGAAAAAAAAGATGGCGTATTGCATATTATTTGTGATCATGTTATAAAACATAGTATAATCAGTTCAAATGACAATGAGTATGGACAAAGATATGCAACCCATTTGACCAAACAAGTTTCTGTAGAGGGGGATTCAACATTTAACTTGATAAAAAAATAAAATGTTTGAGGAGGGATCAGTGCTCTGGTTACAAGGGGGATCCTAAAATGACTACAAGGTGCCATCCCAATTGAGCCATGTTAAGGAAACTAAGGATTCTAAGAGTCAAAAAATGAGTGGAGCTTGTATTCTAGGCTTGAGAGACAGGCCAATGCAAAGATATGGTGGTGGGAGATTGAATGTCAAGTTCAGGGACCCACAAGAAGGCCAGTTTGGCTGAAATGCTGAGTGCATGGTGGGGAGTAATAGGAAATAAATCTAGAAAGGTAGGCTGCAGTCCAAAAGCTCTTTCAGTGCATGCTGCTGTCTCCACAATTTGAGGAGCTGAGAACTCTGTTACAGGAGCTATCTTCCAGGGAGCAGTTGTCAAATGAGATTCTCATTGGTAAAAGTAATCAGCTCATACCTGAGTGGGGGTTAGGGGGCTCCATAAAATCCCTAGCAGTCTAGAGATAAGTACTACAAATGTATTGGTGCAATCATAGAGGTGAACATTTTCCAGGTTAAAATAATGGTGCTTAAAGAGTGGCCCATTTAATCCCAGCTTCATTTAATGCAATGTGACTTTAAATGGGCCACCCAGTAGACAGATACGTTTTCCACGGTCTTTATGGTTTGTGTACTTAGATAAGGACAGTTAGCAGAAAACATCAACACAGGACAGTTTATGTGTAATGTGCTCAGGTGCAAAATGGGACAAAGGAAGCAGAAAACCCAGGCCAGACAAGATTACCTTGTACAGTGCATTTGTGAGTGTGGCTTGTCACACCAAAGAAATCCTGCAGTTTGTCAAAAATTATTTAACAGTTATTAAACAGCCCTAAGCCAAAGTCAAATAAAGCAAAGAAAACTAAGGAAGATTTGGGGTCTGGAATCAGGAAGACTTGAGTTCAAATTTGATCTCAGACTCTTACTAGCTATGGGACTCTGGGCAAATCACTTAATCTCTATTTGACTCATTTACCTCATCTGTAAAATGATGTTAATAGCACTTCTCTATCTTAACAACCCAGGATTGTTGTGAAGATCAAATGAGATAATAACTAAACAGTGTTTAGCACAGTGCCTGGCACATAGTAAGCTCTATGTTAATGTTAGCTTTCATCATCATCATCATCATCATCATCATCATCATCATCTTCTTAGTTAATGATATTCATTGTTTAATTTATATATTTCATATAAAATTGGGAGAGACAGCCCTACCATGTCGATATGATGATGATGAGGGCTCCCAATCTGGTCAACCCTTCTTGTTGTCAGACTTCAAGGATGGGCCTTTATTTGATGCTAGTTAGTGAGCTAATGTGGTAAGGGAAGCTCTAACTCCAGACCCCCTCCCCCAAATTTAGCTCAGGTTGGAGGTTGGGATGAAATGAGGCAATCATAAGACAATGGACATTTAACAAAGGAGGAGGTTGACTATGCCCTAATATTCCTATAATATGCAACAAGGATACATCAAGGGCCAATTAGCTTTTCTGGATTGCAGCCCCAAATCATTTCCATCTGGAAACTTTCTAGTAAGCTAATCCTCATGGTATAGTGACTCAGGTGGTCTCTAACACTTACCAGGTTTGAGAAGCTCAGGCTCTACTTTTTTTGAGATGTTTTATGCACCTAGATGAGAGGAAGACTAATAAGGGTAATTAAGGCCAATCATATTCCTCAGGCAAATTTATCCTGGGCCTAGCTCATGTTTGATCAGGCCACGGGGGAATCTGGGTCTGGGAATTTGAAGCCAATCAAGTTTGGGAGCAGCTTGTTCTATCCCAGCTGAGTATTTTTGCCTCAATGGCAGAATGCGAAATAAAAAGACTGTAAATCAGTTAAAATCCTGTTTTCTGATACTTACTAATCTGTCAGACTCTAATCTCTTAGCCTCAGTTTTCTCCTTTGTAAAATAGGTATAATTTGAGATGTAAGGATGAAATGAAATAATGTATATAAAGTACTTTGTAAAATTTGAAAAGTACTATACAAATGTTAAGTATTATCAATGGTGTGAAATAACTTCTCTAGGTCTTAGTTTTCTTACCTGCAAAATGACCACACATTTTCATAGTTCTAGACTAAAAGGAGTCACCCTGTCCTACCTTCCTTTATTTACATAAGAGGAAACAGTCTTAAAGAGTTTAAATGACTTGCCCAGGGTCCTGAAGGTACTACCATTTAGATGTAGAATTAGAACCAAGGTCATCTGATTACATAGCCATTGCTTTCTTCAAACTCCCAACTAGATGATTTCCAAGTGCCATTTTAACTTTAAATCTACAGTCCTATCATCTGGCCCTCCTTACTTTGGGGAAAAAAAGAGGTTATAGTGAGATCATATCTTTCATGGAAAAATTAAAAAACCTGACCCAGGAAAAACTGTGAAGTCAGTGTGCTCTGTCTTCAGTATCTCCTGGCAGTGTTTTTTTCCTTTCTTCCCATTCCTTCCAGGAACTAGTCTAGGTCTTATTCACCATAGGACCTTCTCTTAACTAATGAGTTGGAAAGCAATCATTGATAAGATCTTCAATAATAGAGACTCCTGATATGGTCATTCCTAGATGGGTTTGCCTTTTAATGGAAGATTCTATGAAACTGAAAAGCCTTTAGGACCCAAAGTTTTGTACATCAAGTAGTGGAATCCCACATATCTCTGAGGGAGATATAAAAGTGGCTCCCCACTATATCACCAGATACTAGTATAGGATTTATATGTCTGTAGGACAAAGAACAGCCTAATTAAATTTAAAAAGGTTAATCACCAGGTTGGTTGTGAATTTTTAGGTTGAATAATTCTTGGAGATCTTTTACTATGTCAAAGAGGGTTTGATATTTCTGTTGAAGTAGGGATTGCCGGAATGAACTGAATAATGGATCTTTGAACTATATACTTCATGATATCAATGCCCTTGCTTTATTTTTTTATAAATTCTATTTGCTATCTTGCACAGAGCAAAATGTTCTCCTTAAATTGTCCTGCATTAAGTGTTTCTTACATTGAAATGAATTTTGAATTAAATTGATAGCAAAGGTATGAAGGGTGGGAAATTTTATGGGTGAGAAGAAAACTATTTTCTGAAATAGAACTGTGGAGGAGAAAAAGAACTATGGAGGAACAAGGACAGGGTGAAGAAAGCAAATGGAAATATTGCATTTTTCTACCTTCTGCTAAACTAAAAGTGTTCCTCTCTCCCCTTTCTCTCTTTATAAGTCAAATAGGAGAACATGACAGAATTCCAGCAAGTGGATCACATGGAATCATAAAAAGATGGAGTAGAGGAGAGAGTGAACTGAGGCACTGTAGGAGGAGTAATTACATGGTTATTAGGGGCCATTCTACTAGATCCATCCAGAGAGATCAGGTACCCATGTCCCTATTTATTTGATATCTTAGAAAAATTTAAATTCTTAAAAACAGTGACTATTTAGATCTTTTCTTTGTAACTCTAGGACCTAACATAGTACCTTTTAAATGATAGGTAGTTGTTTATCCTTTGTTTTCTAAGAGGACCAATGACATCACAGGGTGATATCTTGACTTGTGTGTGCATTGTATTTAAATGAGGCAGAGTTGCACAAAGTCATCAGCTTTACTTTCTTCCAGAATCATTGAAGTCTAGTGGCAAGACAACAAAAGTCAAGATGACTGGTGATGGTCCAGGATGCAGTGGATCACCTTGGCATCTTTATTGTCTGATCAAGCTCTAAGCACTCCAGAGTATCTGCTTTAGCCACTTCCACAGCCTTATGATAAATGTTTTTATCTACCCATTCCACTGGGGGAATTCTTCACATATTTGAGGTGGATATTCCCCTAATTTACCAAGGAGTTTGAGTTCTGTCAGTTACCATCAACCTGATTTAGTCCATTTTTGGAGAAAGTTTTACCAGGTGTGTAAGGCTACTTCTTGAAACCAAAGATGAAAATCCGGTGAAAGGTGGATAACAAAGGGGGATGAGCCACCCTGAAAAGGACTTGACAAACCTTCACATCAGAGGTTCTAGTCCTTCCTGAACATCCATACCACTCAATAACAGGTACTTAATAAATTTTTATTTACATAGTAATTGAAATGACTTCTATATGTTTGTACAATCTTTGAAGCTTGATGATACTTTACATTCTTAGCTTTTCTGCTGCCATTTTGAATGTTTCCTTAGTTTGGACATTCTTCTATATACTCCCGTATAACATAAAAAATCAAACTATTCCATAGTTACTTGTCTTAGTTTTGCCTGGATGACACTGTTTCCTAATCTCAGTCATTTCAAAACCCATCAAGGAGTCATTCCTATGTGACCATCGTCTGCAGGAGCTGCATTATTTATCTATCTATCTTCCCTTTCAAATCTCTTTCTAAGACAATCCATGTGGGCTTTGCTCTTCCCCTTACTGGGAAAGAAGACAACTATTTCATTCTTGCTGCTCTCTGCCCTCTTCCTCTATCCATATCCCCTTCCATTTAGAACCTCTCTAACAAACCATGTTCATTTCATCAAAGACATTGAATCACTTCCTGGTTTTGAGTGTTCAAGAAAGAAAGTTCATCATCATACTTTGTTCCTAAGCTGCTTTAGGTTTAAAAGATGCTTTGATTACCTTTGCCTTCCTAGTCATAAGAATACCTTCACCAATGGGACTAGAAATATTTCATATTCTAGTGTTCAGGATGGTGACAGTTCACTGACAGATTTAGTTTGGGGGCACAAAATGGAGTCAGGCACTTGACCTTTCTTTTATTCAAGTATTTTTCCAGTGAAATGATAGAAATGGTCATGTATTAGAAATGATGGCAGCCTAAAAGAATTCTATCAAATACCTTCCGCAGATCAGAAGTCAAAGTTTCAGGAAGGATATTGTGTGCCCTAATGATGGGGACACACTTCCTGAGATGGAAAGAGAAAAAAATATAAACAAATATTTTTCTTGTCTGTCACAGGTAGAAAGGAGGACTTAATTTTTTTTTTTAACCGAAGTAAAAAAGGGTGGGGAATCATGGTAAAAACAAATCTTCTGTGTCATAAAGGTACTGATAATACCAATTATTAAAATCTCTTGGTAAATAAAAAGTGAATATTTTTTAGTACAAGATAAAGCCATATATACTCTCTGGGTATCTCTTCTTCTTCTTTTTTTTTTTTATTAAACCCTTACCTTCCGTCTTGGAGTCAATACTGTGTATTGGCTCACAAGGCAGAAGAGTGGTAAGGGCTAGGCAATGGGGGTCAAGTGACTTGCCCAGGGTCACACAGCTAGGAAGTGGCTGAGGCCGGATTTGAACCTAGGACCTCCCGTCTCTAGGCCTGGTTCTCAATCCACTGAGCTACCCAGCTGCCCCCTCTGGGTATCTCTTCTTAAAGTTCATAATGGCCATAAATTCTAAGCCTGAGCATTTTCCACATTTATTTTATGTGATTATATTCAGTGAATATTTAAAAAATAAGAAAGGTTCCAAAAAAAAACAGCAAAGTGAACATAGATTTAGGACAGAATATATTTAAGATGCATGTCTTTTGCTAAGTTAAGGAAACAGGAATATTTTCTGCCTATTCAAGATCAGAAGACATAGCTTTAAAACTGTATGGTGCTTCTTTACACAGAACTTTGGAAGTAGAAGTAAGTGTATTAAGACTCAGACATATTTGAAGAATTCCCACTTCCTAGTTTTCTGCTTAGAGTAGTAGAGAATCTATTGTATATCCTGAATCTCTTTACTAGCTGTATCATGGTTCATGGCATAGTTGGGAGAGTTATCTAATCAGATTTGGTATTCTAAACCTCTACTAATGTGCCTCTTTATGTAAGACCAAACCAGGTGACACATGAATTTAAAGCAAAGGCATTAAACTACAATGGAATGGTAAGGTAATAATTAGGAATTGAAACAAGTTATTACCTGTTCTTGGTACCTATTCACAAATGGCTGCCTCTCCATGTCATCCAAGAATTCTAGTTGACTCTCAGTTAATCCCTATGACTTTCCATCACAGTGGGAGAGAGATATATCCATTCATTCCCAGAAAAGTGCTTTTGGAAACAATGGTTTTTTGGCCTGGCAATGAGAGAATATTATAGAAGTTACTCTTAAATTCTCTTGGCACAACAACTTCAGTGTAGAATGTGCTGATTTCTTTTGGCACTATAGTCTTCGATATACAGACTTCTTTCCATACTATGATCATTCCTACTGAACATTCTAGGTCTAGCATGACTTAAATATGATAAACCATTTTTCCTTTTCTCTCTTCTCAGTATTCCTCATGAGGCTTCTTCAGTCTTTTAAACTGTACTAGAAGCATGCCTACAATATTTGAGGAGGGTGCTAGATGACATCAGCATGCTGTAAAATCATTACATGGGCTTCTGAGAGGTGTAATCCACAGATAGTTTCCTAAAATGTTAGTCTCTTCAGCCCCAAGCATTATGGGAACATAGAGTCTTTACATAGATAGACTCCTTTGACCACTACTTCAAAATTATAAAGCTGGTGGTTTCATTGGTGTGGCTGTTTCTTCCTGATGACAAAAATTATAAGGCCTCTAAAATATTGTAGATGTTATTTGAGATATTATGTGGCTGAAAAATTAATCCCCCCTGTGGCAAACATTCTGGTAATGTTCTTCAAATGTAATAATAACAACAATAATAGCATTTTTATAGTACTTATAACTTTTGCAGAGTGCTATATAAATTACTCATTTTTTCTAGGTTAGTCAAATCAGGTCAAATCAATCAGGATTTATTAAGCATTCACTATGTGCCTGTCTATCACTACTAGTTTCATATTCAAAGTCATGCCAGCTTGGTAGAATCTACTATGATTTGCAGTTCATGGACATAGTCTTCAAGATTTCAAGGTCACTTCTTTGCCACAACAAGGAACTAGAGAAATTAGAATTAGTCCTGTGAAGGAGAAATCAATTATTCCAGGAAGAACTGGAGATTGCCTATCCTACTGTTGGTATTTTATTATCATTACAAAAGCAGCATGGCATAGCTGAAAGAGCCCTAGATTTGATGTCAGACACACCCTGAAGGTAAATCTTGCCTCTTATTCTTGTTAGCCACATGTTAATAGACAAATCATCTTACCCCTCAGAGATCAGTTTCCTCATCTTTTAAATGGAATAATAATACTTTCATTATGTTCCTCTTGGGTTTGTTGCTTGTTAGCATCTTGAGATAGTCTAGGCTCTTTCAAACCTTGGATTCTCAAGAACATAGTTAATGGGTCAAGCCAAGTGCCTGATCAAATGGCTACTATTTCTCACTCTTAATGATTTGTGATCCCCAAAGTGATGGATTCTCCAGCATTTCCATTTTCTTTCTAGATTGACCCAGAAGTCAGGGCCAAGGAGGGATCATGGCTTTTTTCTGGGGAGTACAGATTGGGGAAGATGAAGTGTCTTTACATGAACCACAGGTGATAATGCTTATGGCAGGAAATAAGATAAAGAATCTGGGCAATCTATTATACCTACAAGGACTAGAACAAATGACCAGTGTGTGACAGGTCAGTCATTGTAACCATAAAATAGAAATTGGGCATCTCTTGAATCTTAGTTGCAATCTCAGTGTAATTCTCTGGAAACTGGTATACAATGGTAGGCTCTTTCAGGAAGAAAAGAATAAGGTTCAGGAACTAAATGGTGGCTGTGACAAAGTTAGTTTCTGAATCAGTTAACAAATGTTTTTGAGGTAAATACAAAGATATACACTCATAGTCCTCTTAAAGATGCTTATCCTCTAGTTGCAGAGCAAGTAATATACGATGTAACATGAGGTTCAAAGCTGGTGCATATACACACTCAACACCATGTGTCTGGGTGAAGTGTTGGTAAGAGCTTGGGATAGGAAAGAGGTTCTTTTTCTCACTTCCAGCTTCTAGAGAGGACACATAAGGTTTTAGACTTTCTTCAGGGAGAGGATCTTGGAGAGAGAAAAAAGACTTTGAGAAAAACATCAAAATGAGAGCACCTTGACAAATCCATGATTTCTAACTTGCTTGGAAGACTTCATAGAGATTTCAGGGAATTTCGTCTTAGGTAAGATCAGGACTGTCTCAGCTGACTCTCTCACTTGAACCAAGGTATCTTGCTCACAGGGAGAGGGTTAATTCACTCTTCATATTAGATGACATATTCTAATCTTTTAAACTTCATTGATTTCTGTTTGCTATTGGCTTGTATATATGGGTTTTGTGCAAATAGCATTTGTTAAAGAATCTCTTATGGAGAAATGGGTGAATTCCAGAGATATTTATTCCTGTCTTTTTCATGAACCACATCTAGACAAACCCATGTGGAAATAAATACACAAAATCCCCAGGGGCAAAAAATATGTCTTCCATATATCATAATGTATAGAATTTTATATCATAAGCAATATCTGCCACATTATATGTATATGGGCTGGCACTGAATCTCTGATCTTATAAAATCCATTATGCAGAGATTTCCATATAGATTATAATTCAGACATATTACAAGAAATATATATGTATAATCACAGTATCTATATATCTATATAGTGACATATCTATATCTATAATAATGGCATTTATACTATTAGATTTATTATATGAGAAGAATCATGACATAGATGTAGTACCATCCCAAATATACATATTATGTTATTGTAGTTGTTCAGTCTTTCCAGTCATATCTGACCCTTCATCATCCCATTTGGGATTTTCTTGGCAAAGATACTGGAGAGGTTTGCATGATTTGCTATTTCCTTCTCCAGTTCATCTTAAAGATGAGGAATCAGAGGCAAACATAGTAAAGTGACTTGCCCAAGGTCACATAGGTAGGAAGTGTTTGAGATCAAATTTGAATTCAGGTCTTCCTGAGCACTCCAGATTTGGTGCTCTATCCACTGTGCCAACTAGCTGCCTATACAGATATTACAGAGCATATACATAGCTCTATGAAAATATAACTACTAATATAAGATAGTATGTCATAAGTACCAAACGAATGGCCGAGAACTTTCAGATAATAAAAAAGTCAATGAATTGTTTCCCTGGAAACAAGACATGTTGGAGAGAGAGACACACACACAGAGACACAGAGAATAGAGAGAAATAGAGAAGAGGGAGAAGGAGAGGTAGGTCTGATCTTACTCAAGAGGAAATTCCCTGAAGTCTATATCTAGTTTTCCAAGCAAGATGGAAAGCATGGCTATGGCAAGTGTGGTCAAGAAGAATGATATGAATAAAGGTCTGGAGGTTCAATATGCAAGGCAATGAGTAGAATAGAAGGGAGGGATATAGTAGATAGAAAACTAGAAAGATATATGTGGAAATCAGATTGTGGGGACCATAAATGTCAGATCCAGAAGAAATCATTCATCTATCCTTAAATACTCTTTGAAAAGGAGAAACAATTGTGCCTTGCCTTAGGTTCTTCCGGTATACTTAGAATTCAGGGACTTTCCCCATCCACTTAGAATGAAGGGACATTTTGATTAGTGCGAGATCATTTAAGTGACCATGGGAAAGTCTACAATGGCACCCATGTATAATGGACAATCAGAATTTGCTGTGGAAAAACAAGCTCACTTCCTTTTCCTGTGACTTATGTTCCAACACCTGTAAGTGTGAGATGAGGGTAAGAGGCCTTTTCCTCTGTAACCTGTTTCATTCTTTTTCTAGTTCATTAGATCTGCATAACTTCCCCAGTTATTATTTTTTTTTTGTCTCTCTCACATTTATTGATCAGCTCTGGCCACCTATGAAAAAGTACTGGAGAATTCTAGGTCTTACAAACTCTAGCTATGATTGTATCACCTGTTTGGTAAAAATTCCACTGAAGCTCCAGGGATAGAAAGGCCCATGTTCAAAACTTACGGATGGACCTTTTGAAAAGCTGCTCACGCTCACACCTCGATTTCTCCCAGCATGTTATTTTGTTCAGTACAACTGAAATTCTAGCATAAAAGCAACTGCTGCAACAGCATTGGGGAGATCAAAGTGATAATTACACTATTCTAGGAGCCTGTTTTTGATGATGAGGCTTTTAAAACCTGCAATCACATGGATACAATTGCAGAAGCTTGAAATTTGCTCTTTGATAGGAGACAGACTTAGGTTTCATCTAATGTGACCCCTTCTACCACATTTGTAAATGCACTTCAGTGTGGCTACAGATTAAAAAAGGGCACAACAACCCTCTAAGATTTAAATGTACAACTTGCAGTTGAGGCAGCCCTCAGACACTAGAAATATGATTAATTTATGGTCTCTCACTTTGATTATATCTGGTCAGAAAGTACCTCTCCATTAGGATACTCCAAAAGGTCTGTGATCTCACCAGTGTGGGTATTCCCTTCTACCATGAGATCACTTCTCATCCCAATGCTTGCTCATTCTATGTGACCCTTGTCCAAGATCCTCTCTAAATTCACTAAAGGAAGTCTACTTGGTGTGTTTGGGGGCCTTTTTCTCAATTGCTTCACTTTGTGTGGATGCCAATGGAGCATGGGGACTTCCAATTGGTTTTCCCTTGTTCATGCAGGATGACTGACTCATCTTTCTTCTGGTCATGCATTTCTCAGCTCCATGATGCCATTTCTCCTGGATACTTCCTCCTTTGCAATGCATTATAGCCTGTTCCAGCTCACCATAGGGTTTTTATGTTGCCCTTTAGGTGATCATCAACTTAGAAACTTGGCTTACATTTGTGCAAACCCAGTCTCTTGTCAGTACATTTATTATGTGCCTACGAGGCGTGGTTTCAATAATGATAAGTAGTGGAGGGGGTTAGGGATGGTTATGATTAGGATCTATCACTGATTTGGGGATCGCTGAATCATAGGATAATAGATTGAGAGCTAGATGGAAACTTAGAGGTCATCTAGTCTAACCTCCTTATTTTTTAGATGAAAGAATTGAGTGTCAGATGGTTACTGACCTAAATATTGTCTTTCCCAATAAAATGTCAACCCCTTGAGGATGGAATCATGCTTTCTCTTTCTTTGCATCCTCAGCCTGGCTCATAGTAAATGCCTAATAAATTCTTATTGACCAGGAGCATTGCCCATGGTCACAGAGATCATAACTGAGAGTCTGGACTTGGATTACTTCTCTGACTCCAAATTCAGTGCTCTTTCCATTGAAATTCACTGGTAGGGTTGTATACCACCCCTGGCAGACATTTCTCCCAGAATGTATCCATCTAGTTCCTGCTGACATTCAGCCAGCCTTGCCCACTCATTTCCTTACCTGAGAAACCCCAGAACAGTGGGATCTATCATTAGGTAATAGCTCTTGATAACAGGAACACTTGAAGCCTGTGAAGTAAAATATGTGAATTCATATTCAGTTTTAATAAACTGAGGTAATTAGTCAGTTGCAATGCAATAGAAAGTGACAGCCTGTGACATATAAAGGACTATAGGATGACAAAGACAGAGCTATTCTTCATTGTACTAATATCCGTTTCTTCATCAACACCAAATTCTTCAATCTTTTGGCATTTCAATTACATTGCAAGATGAATTCAGAAAATTTGCACAGCTAGGCCTTTTCATTTCTAATCCTCATGGATCCTAGAAAAGAAACTTTTCTTATATGTCACCTGGTCACCATCCTGTCCATGCTCTACAGGGGGGCAGGGTTTCTGGATCACATGCCTACTGAATTATAGCCACACAATACAAAGCATGATAGTTTGAAGGTCACATACATACCTGAAGTGAATATCACCAAAATGAAGCACAGGGAAAAGAGCACAAAAAAAATCCATGGTGTTCAAGATGGACATCAAATAGATAAATGTAGGTGAGTTTTGCATCTCAAGAAACCACTTGGTATATTGGAAAAAAGTTTAGAACTCAGAGACAGAGGACCCGAGTTTCAGTCTTATCAATGACTTGCTGTGTGACCATAGGTGAGTGACCAAATCTTTCAGGGTTTCAGTTTCTTTTATATAAGATGTGAAGCCTTAGAATACATGAGCAATATAGGCTTCTCTCTAGCTTTAACATTCTGTGAATCTAGGAATCATATTCTGTGTAGTAAGTGCAAGGGGATGAAAAATGGAAGTTTGAAATGACAACTCAAAGGGGTGCAGGGAGAAAAGGACCATAAGTTCTAACCCCAAGAGTTGGGTTTCATCTAGTAGGTGAGCAAGAGCTGTTATAATTTCTTGAGCAGGCCAGTGATGGAAAAAAAATTTTTTTAGGAAGCTGAAATTTTCTCCTGGTCTTCCTTCCTTCCTTCCTTCCTTCCTTCCTTCCTTCCTTCCTTCCTTCCTTCCTTCCTTCCTTCCTTCCTTCCTTCCTTCCTTCCTTCCTTCCTTCCTTCCTTCCTTCCTTCCTTCCTTCCTTCCTTCCTTCCTTCCTTCCTTCCTTCTTTTTTAAAATATCATTTCCAAGGCAGAAGAGTAGTAAGGGCTAGGTAATTGGGGTTAACCACCTTGCCCAGGATCACATAGCTAGAAAGTATATGAGGTCAAATTTGAACACAGGACTTCTCATTTCTAGGCCTAGCTCTCAATCCACTGAGCCACCTGGCAAGCCCAGTTTCCATGTTTCTAAAATGAGAGGGTTGGAATAAGAGATCTCTGAGGTATCTTTTGTAGATAAAGGCAACTAGGTGGTGCACTTGATAGGAAGCTGGAGTCAGGAAGAACTGAGTCAAAATCCTATCTTAGATATTTATTAACTGTGTGTTCATTGGGCAAGCCACTTAACCTCAGTTTCTTCATCTGTAAAAGGTGAATACCATTAGCAGGTATCCTCTAGGATTGCTGTGAGGATAAAATGAAGTGATATTTGTAAAGCATTTTGTAAACCTTACGGAGTGCTATGGAAAGGCTATTATTACAAAGTTATATTATTTGGTTCATCATATGTGTCCCAGATTCTTTAGGCTATTACAGTTATATTGGGGTATTAATTATGTGTGTTTCCGATTTCTTTAGAGTTGTCAATGAAGGTCCAATATAGTAGCACCCAACTTTAGAGATGCCACCTTTAATTTCTCTCTCACTTATAATGGTGACAGTTGAACATATAGTCCTGGTCTCTCCTTTTTAGTCTCACAGGTCTTTAGCACCTGATTCCTTTGGAATAGCAGTCTGGCATAGAGTTTAACTCTGCAAGTCAATTCACCCCACTTCAGCCTCCATCTGTCAAAGAGGCCCAAGAATACCTGTAGTGCCTCCCTTGTTGTGAGACCTAATTAAAATAATGCAAATAAGGGATTTTATAATAATAATAGTTCATATCCATTCATGGTGTTTCCAAGTCTTAATAAAGTTTAAGCTATTGAAGTTTAAAGTTATGAGCATAAATTTTGAATTTAAAATTGCATTAAGACTTTTGGGACACCTTGGACAGCACTTTAAGGTTTACAAAGAACTTTATAACTATTAACTCATTTTATCCCTACAACAGAGCTGGGAGATAGGGGCTGCTATTATCCACATTTTACAGAGGTGGAAACTAAACCTTAGAATAAGTGACTTACCTGACTTGCCCAGAGAACCCATAGTTAAGTCAGTGACTGAGGCCACATTTGACTTGGGTCTTCTCAACTCCAAGTCCATTCTTTTAGCCATTGTCTTTAGTTTTCCAACTTTTAAATGTCAATCAGCAGGACTTTATGGAGGCTTGTGGGGGGGGGTCATCTAGAGTTTTAAAGAAATAAAGGGGACTTTAGATATCTTTTATGAAGAGAGGAAGAGATGCAAATCCCTACTCCTGTCAGGTAGGGATGGGAAGGGCCTCCCAATCTCACGGAATGGTTTTGAGAGGATGTAGTTGTGGGACTAAAAATTCTGGGCCATCAGTCCTACAGAGGGTTGCTTTGCCAAAAATGGCTCTAGAAAGTGAGACAAATGAATTTCTGATGAAGGCATCTTAATCATAGTTGGAGTTCTTCCCCAGATATCTTGATGTTGCCTTACAGATAAGGCCTGCTCACTAGATGACTCAGGTTTAATAGTAACAAAAATCCACAGCCAAGTGCCCAACCAAATCCCCCCAACCAAACAAAAGGCCAGAAAATCTGTTAGAAGTCTCCCTTTTTCACCTTAAGCAATCAAGTGGTTAAAGCCTTGGCATAAACAGCTTTGCTGCACCTATGGCATGCTATGAGGTCCAGTGGGATTCTACTTTAATCTAGAGAGAGGCTGTGAGGGGTTTGTTTTTCACAGGGGCTTTAGCCTACAGTTAAGTGCAAACACCTGCTGAAGTACTGGTAATTAGTAGGTAATTAGTAGTTAATGTTCTTAGAATTTAAAAAGAAAGCTTACATAAGTAATTACTTACTATTTCTTATAATGTGCTGCTTTTCCTGAGATTTCATATCCCCAGAACATTTGCCAAGTTCCTAGGTTCCTCAACATACTAAATTGTTTATTAATTACACACGTATATTGCTTGCAGAAAAAAGGGAAAATACATTAAATGTTGGAAATAGGAATGAGTTATCTTTTAAATTACAGCAGAGAACTCATTTAAAATTACAAAATTTGCAGTTGGTAACAGCTTAAGAAGGCAGTCTTGATTTCACAAAAATTCTTTCTGTGTGTGTGTGTGTGTGTGTGTGTGTGTGTGTGTGTGTGTGTGTGTAGATTTAACTATGAAAGAAGAGATAGATTAGGGAAGAATGTCCAAGACCATTTAATAAACACTAAGTGTTAAATACATTTCACAGAGGGGTCCTTTTCATGTTAGTAGACACACATCTACTCCTTGGCTTGTCAAAAATATCACCAGGGCCTCCATTCTTAGGGTGTGAATACTGCCAAGCAAAGCTAAGTGGGTCTAATAATCTAAGGCTTGCTCATGAGGTGACTCTGTAACTGTTTTCAGAGGGCTTATGCTTTAGAATTTGAATGCAAATTTCCAACTCTTATTCCCAAGAGACTCTACATGCCAACTGAAATGGGCAGTGATCCATTGGCATTGTCTAGTGGCTAGAGTAGTGAGAATCAGGAAATCTGAGTTCTATCCCTAGCATGAAATTGTCATAGAATATTTGGCAAGTGTTGATTAGAGCTTTATGAGTCTTAAGTTTATGATGGAGCTACTTCTACCCTACCCCTTACCCCTTGACAACTCAGGGATATTATGAGAGTGCAGTTAGATAGTGGTTTTAATCCATAAAGACATTATAACTTCCTGGAAAAGGTAAAACATGAAATGAATGAATGAAAAGGCATTTATTAAGGTATTTCTACATGCCAAGGGCTGAGAGCTCTTGGTGGGGGAGCAGTGAAAAGCAAGAAGGTGTGGAGGCTAAGGGGGAAACAGAGAGAGACAAAGACATTGAGAGAAGTTCTAATTGCAATTAGCTGTACTTAAATACTAAAGGGATCTGTGATCTCATTGATATGAATCCTCCATGCAGTGGTACAGATTGCAACCCATGAAGTGTTCTCGCTTTGTGTAATTGTTTTGAATGTGCTTCTAGAAATCTTCCACAGTGAATAGACACCAAGTCCTGGAGGCTTCCCTTTAAGTACTTTAATATCTCTATAACACTCAGGCTATCTGTTATCACTCACTTTCACTTTTGTGACTGGCTCATTTCCTTTTCCAACCACATTTTTCCAGGATTTCTTTTTTGGCTTTTCTTGCCTTTCCTTCTACATTAATCATTATTGATAATATGCTGTACCTCACTTGTTTTGAGTTAAATTGACCATTTGGTCACCAACAAATTCGATTTTTTTGTGATTGTTGTACTCCATAACTCACAGCCATATGCCATATAATGCTAAAAAGATGTTCTTTGTTTTCTCTTGAAACTGCACTTTGGAAAGGTGAAGTCAAGATGGCGGGTTAGAGGTAGCAAAAGTTCAGACCTCTGAAAACCCTTCTTTACCAATTACAAACTAAATGCTCCTAGGGGACTGAAAACCAGACTTTACAACAGGACAAAGCCAAGGAACCCTCCTGTTGGACTCAATTTAAAAGGTACACCCCCTAAAAGCCTGAATTTAAGAATACTTGGGTTTAAGGAGAAGGAAGAAGAAATGTCCCCAGACCCCTCCCCAACCTGGAGCGCTGGGCCTCCAGTGGTGGCTGGAACCTCTAGGCAGGCAAAGGCACTAGTCTGGAGGGAGTACCTTGCAGGCAAAGCTGTGCCAGGCACATGTCTTTGAACACAGGTGGTGGGGAAGCAGTTGGAGAAGAAGCACAGAGCAGGCAGCCTAGTCTCAGCCGAAACACTCCATATTGCCACCCCCACCCCCTTCCCCGGGTGGGTTTTGACCTCAGGGCACATCCAGCTCTGCAAGTTCAACTTGACTGGGCCTAATCTCATCAAGCCTGGAGAGGGCAGGGAGGCTCAAGCTCCAACACCCCTCTCCCACAGTCTGCTCTGAGAGATTTGCTGACTAAGCTCCAAGGGTGAAGGTTTACAGAAAAGCCCAAACCCACAGATCCAACACATAACGAGAAGAGCAAGAGTGCAGGCAACTACAGGGGGAAAAGAAGGGGCAAATATGAACAAACAACAGAAAAAGAAAAAAGAAATTACAAACGACAGTTTCTATCCAGGCACTGAACAAAGAGCAAATGTAACAGAGGAAGATCAAGGAACACTAAGAAAAAACACAGAAACTCCAGTGAATTGAACACAGGCTTTGGAAGAACTCAAAATACAATTCAAAACACAATTAATAGAGGCTGAAGACTACTGAGAAAAGAACTTAAAAAGGAAGATGTCAACTGGAAACAGAAAACTGTGTCTTGAAAGACAAAATTAATCAGCTTGAAAATGAGGCAAAGAAAATGAAAGATGAGGCAAAAAAGATGAAAGATGACCTCCAAAGAACATCAGACCAGAAGGAGAAGGATGACTAAAAAGCTAGGGATGAAATTCAGTCTTTAAAAACCAGAATACAAAAATTAGAAGCAAGCATCTTCACAGGGCAGCAGGAAAGTATAAAATAAAATCAAAAGAATGAATAAATTGAGGAAAATATGAAACACCTCATTCAAAAAACAAAAGATTTAGAAAATTGTTCCAGGAGAGACAACTGAAGTTTACCAGAAGACCATGACAAAAGAAAAAGCCTGGACATCATCCTACAGGAAATTATCCAAGAATACTGCTCCAACATTCTAGAACAAGAGGGAAAAGTGGAAATTGAAAGAACCCACAGAACACCTCCTGTACTTAATCCCCAACTGACAATACCCAGGAATATTATAGACAAATTCAAGAACTATCAGACAAAGGAAAAAATATTACAAGCTGCTAAGAAGAAGTCATTCAGATACCATGGAACTACAGTAAGGATAACACAGGATCTGGCTGCATCTACACTGAAGGACCGAAAGGCATGGACTATGATATTCCAGAAAGCAAGGGAACTGTAGTGATTAAAATAGCGGAATGCATAAACTGTGGCAGATATAAGAGTGGATGGTTTAAATTGTGACCGCAGAAAATATGGTTTCAAGACAGTGTCTTGTTTTAAATCAAATATAAGGTGGTCGCCAGGGAAAAATTCCCAATTATTAAAATATACCCAAGTCAGCTGGGTTTTATAGAAATTTTAATTCATACAATTGAGGAATTAAAGAAAGAGAGAAAGAGAGAAAAAAGAAAATAATGAGAAAAGGATAGGCTGGCCCAGGCCAGCCCTGGCCAACCCAGGCCCAAGCCCTAAGAGAAAGATCAGTCAGTCCTTTATCCACTCACCACAAGATTTTTCCTAGCAAGGATTCTAGTGTTCAGAGACACCAGGCCAGCTCCATCTCAGCTGACTCCACCAGCTTAATGAATCTCCCTCTTTCTCCTGAGACCTCCTTTTAAAGGGAATTTTCTCCTATGTCACCTCCCCTAAGTTCTCACATCTACCAATCACAGTAGATGTTTAAGAATCAACTACCCAGCAAAACTGACTATATTCTTGCATGGGAAAGTGTGGTCATTTAACAAAATATAAGAATTCCAAGCATTTGTAAAGAAAAGTCCAGACCTGAACAGAAAATTTGATGCCCAAACACAGAACTCAAGAGAATCATCAAAAGGTAATTAAGAAGGGGGGAGGGGGGAAGAAAAAACAAAACAAAACAAAAAAGCAATAAATTTTTCTTAAATGACCCAATAAGTTAAAATGATATGTATCCCTATAAGAAAAGAGGATATTGGTAACTCTTCAAAATTGTTATTATCACCTGGGTAGCCAGAAGAATTATACTTAGAGGGAACAGTGACAAACTGTATAGGATGAAATGCCAAGACATAAATATGTATGTAGATATATGTATGCATAAATACACACACACACACACACACACAACTAGAGTTTAAAAAAAGATGTTAATACTAAGAGAAATGGGAAAAGAAACAAAATGGGGTAAATTTATATGTCACAGAGAAGCACATGGTAGGAGGGTGATAACATCAATACACTGGAAGGGTAAAGAGGTTGGAGATAGGAAATAGTAAATTCTTATGTGCATTGAAATTGACTCAAAGAAGGAAGAACAATCAAATACACTGGGGCAGAGAACTGATTTGCACCCTATAGGGAAGCATAAGTGTAAAAAATGGACTTGTGGGGAGGGAAGCAATACAAGGGAGGGAGAGAGTGGGAGGTAATTTAAAAAGACTATAAAGAAAATAAGGGAGGAATAGGAAGGGAGGGGGAAGAAAGGGAAGTAAAATAAGGGTGGGAATTAGGGGGACTGATTAAAAAGAAAACACTGGTGTATAAGGAAATAGTGAAAGAAGAAAGAGCAGGACTAGCAGTGAAAATCAAAATGCTGGGAAATACACAACTGGTAATCATAACTCTGAATGTGAATGGAATGAACTCACCCATAAAATGCAAGCAAATAGCAGAGTGGATTAGAATCCCAAACCCAAATCCCAAACCCAAACCCAAACCCAAACCCAAACCCATATGCTGTCTACAAGAAACACACATGAGGAAGGTAGATACACATAGGGTGAAAGTAAGAGGATAGAGCCAAATCTACTGGGCATCAACTGATAAAAAAAAAGGCAGGATTCACAATCATGATATCTGACAAAGCCAAAGTAAAAATAGATCTAGTCAAAAGATATAGGAAAGGTAATTACATCCTGATAAAAGGCAGTATAGATAATGAGGAAATATCAGTACTGTATTAAGGGATTATTTAATTGAGAAATGATAATTCAAGATCAGATCTGCCAATCTCCCTTCCTCCCTTCTTCCTTCCTGGTTACCTCCCTCCTCCATTCTTCCCTCCCCTTCAATTGATTCTTCTGTAGGTCTCACTGAAAGAAACTTAGAGTAAGTATTTGCTTTATCATACAGAGTACTCTCTCTTTTCTAAATTTAAATAAGGGGTTTATTTGGGAGAAAGTGAAAGATAAGAAGATGAAGGGAAAGAGGGTTTGGGGTTTCCCTAATAGTAAACAATTCCTAAGTTGAAGGATGGTGGAAATATAGTTAAGATTTGGGAAAATGGTCAACAGATCTTAATAATTCAGTCACCTTAGTGTAGCAGAGCGAAACCAGAGAGCAGGGCTTTTGTCCTTCCTTTCTGTCTCAAGGCAAAGAGACTCAGTGAAACTTCCTCGAACCCGTGAGAAGCCTCAAGATAGGAAGATAGAGGAAGGATAGAAGTTCTGGATGCCAGGAGGGGGGTGGTGGAGTCAAGTTAGAGATATGAGGTGGCAGGAATGAGTCAGAAATCCAGGCCTTATTAATTATCAAGGAGCCACAGCAGAGACTCCAATCAGTGGACTACTCAGAAGGCTTATACCCATCCAGTGATCCAAATTTAATACCACACAGGTCGGAGACATGATAGAGAAAAGAAAATGCCTGGCCAAAGGCCAGGTCCCAGGTGGGAGAGGTAGATCAGGAAAGGAATCAAAGATGGAGCTTGGCCAGAGGCCAAGCTCCAGCAAGGACAGGCATCAGTGAGAGCTGAGATCCAAGTGAGGAAGAGAGAGAAGAGGGGCGGAGCTTGCTGTGGCCCAGTATTTAATCTCTTTGATATGACACAATACATAGGGATGATTATCATTGGTTAATGACAAAGTATAGGTGTGGTTTCTCTTAGCCAGGTGAACACAAAGAAACCTGTTTTCCCACCTAACCTGGGGGAAGCTGGGGTCAAGGGTCAGAGGCTTTCCTAGCCATGCGCAAGACTGAGCATGCTCTCTTCTAAGCCACTCTGTACACACTAACTGTTTCCCTTGCCCATAGCTAGGGGTGGACTGCTACACTCAGTTTTTCAGTTTGCCTCCTCCTTTTTTCAATGGTCCATCCTGGTCCCCATTCTGAATAGAATGACCATCTTGACTGACAGTTCTGGAGTCTTTGCTTTTCCAGCCTTTGCTGCAGTCTTATTTTTCCCCATCTCTTCTTCACACACAGTACTTAACATGTATGCATCAAATGGCATAGCATCCAAATTTCTAAAGGAGAAATTAGTGGAGCTCAAGGATGAAATAGATAGAAAAACTATACTAATGGGAGAACTGAACCTTCCTCTATCAGAACTAGATAAATCAAACCAAAAATTAAATAAGAAAGAAGTAAGAAAAGTGAATGAAATCTTAGAAAAATTAGTTAGTCAATATGGAGAGAAAAATAAATAGGGACAAAAAGGAATACACCTTCTTTTCAACAGCACATGGCACACTTTCAAAGATTGACCATGTACTAGGGCATAAAAACATTGCAAACAAGTGAAAAGAGCAGAAATAATAAAGGCAACCTTCTCAGACCACAATGCAATGAAAATAATGATTAGTAAGCGTACATGGAGGGGCAAATAAAAAATTAAATGGAAATTGAACAATACAATTCTCCAAAATCGGTTAAAGAACAAATCATAGAAACAATTAATAATTTCATTGAAGAAAATGAAAATGATGAAACATCCTTTCAAAATCTACAGGGTGCAGCAAAGCAATACTCGGGGAAATTTGTATCCTTGAGTTCATATATTAACAAATTAGGGAGGGCAGAGGTCAATGAATTGTTCATGCAAATAAAAAAGCTAGAAAATGAACAAATTAAAAATCCTCATATGAAAACTAAATTAGAGATCCTAAAAAATCAAAGGAGAAATTAATAAAATTGAAAGTCAAAGAACTATTGATTTAATAAGTAAGACTAGAAGCTGGTACTCTGAAAAAAGAAATAAAACAGACAAAGTATTGGTCAATCTAATTTAACAAAGGAAAGAAGAAAACCAAATTAACAGTATCCAAGATGAAAATGGAGATCTCACCTCTAATGAAGAAGAAATTAAGGCAATAATTAAAAACGATTATGCTCAATTATATGGCAACAAATATGGAAATCTAGGTGATATGGATGAATATTTACAAAAATATAAATTGCCTAGACTAACAGAGGAAGAAATAAATTACCTAAACAACTCCATATCAGAAAAAAAAAATTGAACAAGCCATCAAAGAACTCCCTAAGAAAAAATCCCCAGGAACAGATGGATTCACAAATGAATTCTACCAAATATTCAAAGAATAACTAAAAACAATATTATACAAATGATTGACAGAATAAGCAAAGAAGGAGTTCTACCAAATTCTTTGATTCCAAAGCCAGGCAGGTCAAAAACAGAGAAAAAAACTACAGACCAATCTCCTTAATGAACATAGATGCAAAAATCTTAAATAGTATACTAGCAAAAAGACTATAGCAAGTGATTATGAGGGTTATTCATTATGACCAGGTAGTATTTATACCAGGAATGTAAGAATGGTTCAATATTAGGAAAACCATCCACATAATTGACCATATTAACAAGCAAACCAGAAAAAAATCACATGATTATCTCAATAGATGCAGAAAAAGTCTTTGACAAAATATAACACCCATTCCTATTGAAAAGACTAGAAAGCATAGGAATAGAAGAGCCTTTCCTAAAAATAATAAACAGTATATATTTAAAACCATCAAGCCAACATCATCTGCAATGGGGACAAGCTAGAAGCTTTCCCAATAAGATCAGGAGTGAAACAAGGATGCCCATTATCACTTCTATTATTTAACATTGTACTAGAAACACTAGTTGTAGCAATTAGAGAAGAAAAAGAAATTGAAGGTATTAAAATTGACAATGAAAAGACCAAGCTATCACTCTTTGCAGATGATATGATGGTCAACTTAAAGAATCCTAGAGAATCAACTAAAAAGCTAGTGAAAATAATCAACAACTTTAGCAAATTTGCAGGATGCAAAATAAACCCACCTAAGTCATCAACATTTCTATATATTTTCAACACATCTCAGCAGCAAGAATTAGAAAGAAAAATTCCATTTAAAATCACCCTAGACAATATAAAATACTTAGGAATCTATCTACCAAAGCAAACACAGGAACTATATGAACACAACTACAAAACACTCTCCACACAATTAAAAATAGATCTAAACAATTGTAAAAACATCTATTGCTCATGAGTAGGATGAGCTAACATAATAAAAATGACAATCCTACTCAAATTAATTTACTTATTTAGTGCCATACCCATTTAACTACCAAAAAACAGTTTTACTGAATTAGAAAACCCATAACAAAGTTCATTTGGAAGAACAAAAGATCAAGGATATCCAGGGAAATAATGGGAAAAATATGAAGGAAGGAGGCCTTGCAGTCCCAGATGTCAAACTATACTATAAAGCAGTAGTCATCAAAAAATATGGTACTGGCTAAGAGATAGAAAGGAGGATCAGTGGAATAGACTTGGGGTAAGTGACCTCAGCAAGACAGTCTATGATAAGACCAAAGATCACAGCTTTTGGGACAAAAATCCACTATTTGATAAAAATTGCTGGGAAAATTAGAAGACAGTATGGGACAAATTAGGTTTGGATCATCATCTCACACCCTACCCCAAGATAAACTCAGAATTGGTGAATGATTTGAATATAAAGAAGGAAACTATAAGTAAATTAGGTGAACACAGAATAGTATACATGCCAAATCTTTGGGAAAGGAAAGATTTTAAAACCAAGCAAGAGTTAGAAAAAAATGACACGATGTAAAATAAATAATTCTGATGACATCAAATTAAAAAGGTTTTGTACAAACAAAATCAATGCAACCAAAAGTAGAAGGGAAGCAACAAATTGGGAAATAATCTTCATAACAAAAACCTCTGGCAAAGGTCTAATTACTCAAATTTATAAAGAGCTAAATCAATTGTACAAAAAAATCAAGCCATTCTCCAATTGATAAATGGGCAAGGGACATGAATAGGCAATTTTCAGTTAAAGAAATCAAAACTATTAATAAACACAGAAGAAGTGTTCTAAATCTCTTATAATCAGAGAGATGCAAATCAAAACAACTCTGAGGTATCACCTCACACCTAGCAGATTGGCTAACATGACAGCAAAGGAAAGTAGTGAATTCTGGAGGGGATGTGGTAAAGTTGGAACATTAATGCATTGCTGGTGGAATTATGAATTGATCTAACCATTCTGGAGGGCAATTTGGAACTATGCCCAAAGGGCACTAAAAGACTGTCTGCCCTTTGATCCAGCCATAGCACTGCTGGGTTTGTACCCCAAAGATATAATAAGGAAAAAGATCTGTACAAGAATATTCATAGCTGTGCTCTTTGTGGCGGCAAAATATTGGAAAACTAGGGGATGCCCTTCAATTGGGGAATGACTGAACAAATTGTGGTATCTGTTGGTTTTGGAATACTATTGTGTTCAAAGGAATAACGAACTGGAGGAATTCCATGTGAACTGGAACAAACTCCAGGAATTGATGAAGAGTTAGAGGAGCAGAACCAGGAGAACATTGTAAACAGAGAGTGATACACTATGGTACAATCGAATGTAATGGACTTCTCAATTAGTGGTAATGCAGTGATCCTGAACAACTCAGACGCATCTATGAGAAAGAACCCTATCCACATTCAGAGGAAAAACTGTGGGAGTAGAAACACAGAAGTAAAACAACTGCTTGACTTCATGGGTCGAGGGGATATGATTGGGGATATAGACTCTAAATGATCATCCTAGTGCAAACATCAACAACATGGAAATAGGTTCTGATCAAGGACACATGTAATACCCAGTGGAATTGTGTGTCAGCTACAGGAAGGGTGGGGGGAGGGAAGGGAGGGAAAGAATATGATTCTTGTAACCAAGGAATAATGTTCTAAATTGACTAAAACAAATAAAAAGAAAAAAGAAATTATAAAAAAAGAAATTGCACTTTGGCATCTTCAAAAGTGCTGGAAAATTATACTGTATTGGACTTGAAGTCAGGAGGAACTGTGTTCAGATCTTACCTCTGACACTACCTTGCGGTGTGACATTGGGCAAGTCACTTAACGTATCTCAGGTTCTGTTTTCTCATCTGCTAAATGAAGATAATTATAACTGCCTCATTACTATAAGCAGTGCCTCAGATAACATATGTAAAGTGCTTTGCAAAGAACATAAATGCTAGATAGCCACTATTCATTAAATTTCTCAAAGGTAATTTAGTCTTCAATATTCCTACTGAATTCAGTTAGTGCCCAGATCTTTGTCTTGGGCATCCCTTGCCCAAGATAGCCTCTAGAAAGTCCTACTATGATTTCATATCAAGGAGTGAAAGCAACTTGCATTTCCTGAACAGTTATGCCATCACAATCTAGAAGGTTTTATCTTGCTAAGAAAAGCTTCTGATTATGGAACCTGCAATGAAAATGAATCTCCTTTCTTAGGGGAAACTGGCTTAGCAAGGAAGGATTTATCATAAGTTGACTGGACTTTGATTATGTCAATACAGTAAACAAACAAAACACAAAGATGGCCCCAGGGCCTCTGTTGTATCCTCTTGCTTCTACAGTAGCAGAGGGCTGATGAGGATTGAGTTTGCTAAGAATCCTACGGTTTTTAGACTGTCTATTAATTTTAATTTAATTGCTACTATAAATATGAATGTTCAACAGAAGGGCATAGTACCCAAAGAAATGAATTATGTCCATCTTGATATTATAACTATGAATGAACCAGAAAAAGATGCAACTAAGTAGAACAATAGCTCAGTTTCTTCTTCAAGAGGCAAATAAAGAAGTTGCCTGTGTTTGTTTATCATGGGCCAAAAGACAATAAGAAACATCATTTCACTGAACCTTAGGGCAAACAGTCTGGCATAGGTTAGATCAGTGCTTTCCTGCAATATATATATTTCCACATTGCTCATGCCATAACAGAAGACACATACCATGCAATAAAAAGCTCAAGGAGGAAATAAATGAAAGATTGTGTGCTTTGATCTGCACTCAAACACCTAACAGATTCCTTCTTTTGTTGAATTACTAGTCCCTTTGAATTATTTTAAAATCTTGTTTTGGTAATAGTAGTTAAGTCCTTCACAGTTGATCATCATACAATATTTCAGTTACTATATTGTGAAGGGATTCATAGAGAAATTCTATGACAAACTCATCATGACCTTTTATCCAAATTAAATAACCAAATACTGACTTTAATATAAAGATGGAACTAGGTGAGAATATCAAGAAATGCACTATTAAACATGGACTAAGAATACAAATGAGAGAGACCAAAGAATTTTAGATTATAGGAGTTGATAGTGGAGTAAATAAAGGGACTCACCTGAGCCTTCTAATTCTCCTCCAAATAATTTTAAAGTCATGTCTCAAAATTAATTCTATAGTGACGGAACCATTCACAACTCCACCAATGGATTCAGTTATTCTGGAGAGTAATTTGGAACTGTGACTAAAGGGCTTTCAAACTGTGCATACCCTTTGACACAGAAATACTACTACTAGATCTGTATCTCAAAGAGATTTTAAAAAAGAAAAGGGTTCTATATATACAAAATTACTTATATCAGTCCTTTTTTCAGTAGCAAAGAATTAGAAATTGAAGGGATGTCTATCAATTGAGGAATGGTTGAACAAGTTGTAGCATATTATGGTAACAATACTATTATTCAATAAGAAATGACAACCAGGATGTTTACAGAAAAACCTTGAAAGATTTATGTGAAGTGATGTAAAGTGAAGTGAGCAGAACCAGGAGAGCATTTTATATAATATGATAATTTCACAAAGTTTAACTGATATAAATCAATAACAGCAATTTTACATGATGATTAACTGTGATTGACTTAACAATTCTCAGCAATACAATGATATGGCAATTCCAAAAGACTCATGACAAAAAAAATGCTATTTAGCCCCAGAGAAAGAAATGATGGAGTCTGTTTGCAGATCACAGCACATTTTTAAATTTTTTCTTTTTCTTATTTTGGGGGAGCTGTCTTTTTTTTCACAATAAGACTAATTTGGAAATATGTTTCACCTGATTGCACATGTATAAACTACATCAGATTACTTACCGTCTCAATGAAGGATGGGCAAGAGAAAAGGAGAGAATTTGAAAATAGAAATTTTAAAACAAGTTGAATGTTTAAAATTATATTCACATTTAATTAGAAAAATATTTTTAAAAATTTAAAAATAAAGAATTTTAGACTACACAGATATCCAGTGCCATTATGTCATGAATATTTTCTTCAAGGTAAGAATCAGAAGGCCCTGAATATAATAAGTATGAAATAATAGCACAAAAATAAAATTAATAATATCTAACAGACAGAAAATGACTTCTTGCTAAAATGAAATTCCTGCATCAGTTTTCTTTGTAGAGTTAGCCCACTGACCTATTAGATCAAAAATAAAAATTAAATACAAAACCAAATACAAATAAGGACAGCAAGGTATCTGATTGGATAGAGTACCTCACCTTGAATCAGAAAGACTCATCTACCTGAGTTTTAATTTTACCTTAGATACTTTATAGCTGTGTGATACTGGGCAAGCCATTGAACCCTATTTGTCTCAGTTTCCTTCTCTGTAAAATAAGTTGGAGAAGGAAATGGCAAGTCACTCCAGAATCTTTGCCAAGAAAACCCCAAACAAGGTCATGAAGAGTCAGACAAGACTAAAGTGATCGAACGACAACCAAGAACAGAAAAGAGTTGGACATGCTATTAAAATCACTCTATTTGAACCTATTTAAACAAGTTATTGCTGATGGAAAATTGGATATAAATGGAAGAAAAGATACGGTTGCAGAATATAATGATTTTATAAAGTTTAACTCATGTAAATCAACTACTATAACAAGAAGGAAAGAGCCTAAAAGGCACTTTAGTTAGCAAATAACTTATTTGTAAAGCAGAAAGATATAGCAGCCAAAGACAATACCAGTTTGGAATATAAACTCATTTGTAAAATCTTACTGAGGAGAATGGAAAATTATGAGTAGCTTTGCTTCATAAAATAAAGAGAAGCAGAGGAGGATGACAACAATTTAAAGAAAGTTTGGTAAGAAACCTAACTAGGCAAAATCATCCTAAGGGCATTTAAATCAAAATGGAAGAGGATGACAAAGAGAAGAAAAATGGAAAAGACCTACAAAGATTTCTATAATAAGCATTTTCACCAGGAAGGACTGTCAAACTACCTTACCTGGAGTCTGCATTATGGTCTTATATGTGCTCATTGAAGAGACAGAAATGGCACCGTAGGGAACAAAGATATGGAAAGAATCTGAATTAGACCAAGTTTCCAGTTCATGGAGAGATCTGTGCAGGAGGCGACACAATTGAGAGATCATTCATGGATCTATTCACAAGACATCTGAGGAAAAGGGAAGGCACATACTTACAGGTATACACATGTTCAAACACATACTACACACACAAACACATATGCAAAACCCTCAGACCTTTTTAATCCCCTCCCCAAAAGGTAACTGAGAGAACATCAACACATCAACAACCACTAATCCATATGCCTACTTTCCCCACCTATATAAATTTTAAAAAATTATCTACACAAAAAGAGAGGGCATCGGTGTAAAGAGGAAAATAGGTAGGCTTCCACAAGCAGTGTTCCACGGTAGATCATATCTGACCATCACATAAATGCGTGAAGGATGTAGAGAAACACAAATCCCACTGTAATAGTATTGATTATTAAAAAAAAAAGAAAGCTTTGGATTTGACAGAGTAGACCACCTCTACAAAGACACCTCCATCAGGTTGCCTCCTAAGCAGACCATAAAATTATTAATTTGATTCCATATATAACTATAGCACTAACTTTGCTAAATGATTCTCCGATCACTAATATGATAAGTTATCATTTCTTATTTATCTGGTATACAGCTGGCTATTACCTCCTTAGACTGTAAGGTCCTTGAGTGCAGACATGATCTTTTGCCTCTTTTCATATCTTCGCTGATAGTACTGTGTCTGGCACATAATAAGTGCTTAATAAATGTTTATTGAATTAAATAAAATGAATCCTGCATGACCCTAGCTTGTTGGTAAGCCAGGCCCTTTTGAAATCCAGAAGAGGTAAGATGCTGGCCACCATTTTAATTTGGCATCACTTGAAGATTTAGCATGCTTTTTATTCAATCAATTTACATAATATCGTTAATTTTGCATAATATTGTAAAATTGTTAAGGACTATTGGCATGGTGAATGGAGTGCTAGGCAAGGAGTCAGAAAGACCTGACTCCTGAAGAGTTAAATCCAGCTTCAGACACTTACTGACTATGTGACCCTGGGTAAGTCCCTTAATACTGTTTGCCTCAATTTCCTCATCTGTAAAATGAGCAAAAAAAAGGAACTGACAAAGGAACTTGGACCTGCTGCCTATTAAAAGAGAATTGTGTCAGTACATGGCATCATTTCCTTTCCTACTTTCCTAATCAACTTCTGTCTATTGGGTCCTTGCTTCTGCTCTCTGGTATCTATAATTCACCTTTTGTGTTTCTTTTATTTATTCCTGATAGTTTTTCAGGATCAGCATTTAAGGTATCAGCTGATGTCCCAAGCCAATGACATCTTGACTCTTCTTTGTTCTGTCCCATCTGTCAACTATCAAGAAGTTCATCTAGGATCGTGACTCACCGCTCTTTGATGGGATGGGACAGACTATATTATAGGTAATAACTTTAGTGCAATCTATTTTTTTAATAATGCCTTGGAATTTCCAAAGCACTTTTATCACAAAAAAACCTGTGAGGCAGGTAGTGCAAATATTACTAACTTCATCTTGCTGATGAAGAAAATGAGACACAGTAGGTAAAGTGATAGATCTAAATGGTTTTCTGACATACTTGATCATTCCCTTAACTAATAATTCTGTTATTAGAGTTTCCTTCCCAAGTATACTAGTATTCTCTTGTCTCTAATGGGCTCCATTATTTGGTTAGGACCCCTTTTCCAGAGTAACAAGGACATTTACAATAGTAATTCTACCCCTCCAGAAGCTGGCCATCATTCCAATTTTGCATTGCTTTTAGATGAGCATGTTTCTTGATTATTCAATCAATCTATTATAATCAATAACTATGTTGTTAGTTTTCCTTAGCAAGGAGGACTATTGGTATAGTAGATAGAGTGCTGGGCAAGGAGTCAGGAAAAGCTGACTTTTGAAGAGTTCAAATCTGGCCTCAGACACTTACAGGCTGTGTGACCTAGGGAAAGTCACTTAACACTTTGACCCAGTTTCCTTATCTATAAAATGAGCTAAAGAAGGAACCGGAAACTCCAGAACTCCAGAATCTTTGCCAAGCAAACCACAAATGGGGTCACAAAGAGTCAGATACAACTGAACAGCAACAACATTTGCTTCTAATAGCTGCTTGTAAGTATTGTTGCAATCAGCCAAAATCATTTTCTTCATTCTAAATTAGTCAGTTGCTTTGGCATGGTGGTTTGGAGAAATACATTTGGAGGAAATCTGAGAGTGGAAACCTTAGTTTGAGTTTCACAAAGAAGAGTAGATCAACTTGGGTAGGAGTTAGATCAACCGTTCTAGCAATGGGAATTATAACAGTGGAAGCATCAAGCTGGTGCCCTATTGGATTTCAATGGTTATCACATTAGGGGTGGGGGAGTTGATAGTTATTGAACAGAGGAAACAGCTAGAGAATGGTCTTCCATCTAAAATGGAACAAAATTATGATGTCAAGTAAAGATGCAATGTGATGTGGGAGGCAACCTCCAAACAGCAAGGATAGCATAACTAGGAAGTAATCAAAAGATGGAAGGCACTAGAATGAAGAGGGTTGAGAAAGAAGAAGGTGGGATTTTGGCTGGAACTTGAAAGAAGACTTTAATGAAAAGGTTAACATTTTACAAGGAGAGAAATCCAGTCAGATGTCAACTTTTATTGTATGATGTGTGATTTGAAACATTTAATTCAAAACAGTGGGTCCTTTGTCTCCATAGTGCCTGATTCCTGTTGCTTCAGGCTCTAAGTAAGGAGAACATAGCGCAGAACAGAGAAGAACCATATTATCCTGGCATGGGATGGCCAAGAATATACTTCTTCACCTCCAATGTTTAGTAAATTGTGACAAACAAAATAATTCATAAAAGTTGGTGGAGACCTAGGATTCTTTGGGATCGCCATTGCCTATTGGGTTGCTAGCTATGCATTTATTTGGTTGTACCTTGGAGGGGAGAAACTTCATAGACCTGGGACTTGTGCTGTACTTACAGAAAGTCATCCTTCAAGCTTCTTAGAGGCAAAGGCTGAGATTTCTGTATGTCTCAGACCTTGGGGGTGATTTATAAAACCCCAACAAATAGAAAGAAGGAATATTCACTGTTACCAAAAGGATTATACCTGTGTGGAAGACACTGGTACATGCACAGGCAGATTTTTGGTCAAACATTGTCTCATATTCCTGGTCAAATTAAATCCTCCAGGTCATATTTATTTTTTTTTTGAAAGTAGAACAATAGGCACTCTTTCGGCCTGCCATGTTCCCAGAGAAACAGCCTATGCTCTGGGTTTCCTTTTTCCACAGCAGTTGTGTCTACAAATGCTATTCTCCAAACGACAAGCTATTCTCAAAGCCACCAGGCGTGCTATTGCCGGAACAAAGAGGTGTATTAAAAGAGTCTTGACAATTTCAGCTTCTAGAAACACAGGGGTCACAAATCTGCCAAGTTGAAAGAAAACAAATCATGAGGGCAAGACATTTTATTTGGTTCTCAACTGCACCTAGCACACGGACCGCATTCAGAAGCATTGACACAGCCCTGATGCAAATTAACCCGGGGCCAGAAGGCTCTGAGCTGAGAGAAATGAGGGGAAACCTAAATGAAGTCATACTAAGGGCAAATCAGAATTTCAATAAAAATAGGAAACATTCTCCTCTAATGCTAATCACCCGACAACATTTATTCAGTGCCTACTGTGTGTAGAGGAGACTTACAAAGGAAAGTTGAAGTTTGTAAGCAAGACTTTATAGGAAAATGGGGGGAAAGTGGAAAACTTGAGTGTATGTGAACAACAGGGGCAAAAACATCAATCTGACTGGTAGAGACATGCTTGGCATCTCTTTGGGGAAGAGCTCTCCATATGAGAGGTCCTGTATTAAAAGAAAGCAGTGCTATCAGTTTTGAAAATCATCATGAGGGAATAGATGTACAGTTAGAAAGGACCTTAGAGACTTTTCTAGTTTGATCTTCTCATTGAAAGAAGGGGAAACTGAGGTCCAGGTCCAGGGAGGCTAAGTGATTTGTTCAAAAATTTTGTCCAGTTATGTCTGACTCTGTGACTCCATGAACCTTAGCTATCCCTGGGCTTTCTTGATGAGGATAATGAGTGGTTTGTCATTTCCTTCTCTTGTCGATCCTTTTGTTCAAGATTAAAGAGGTAATAACTATCAGAGCTGGCGTTTGAACCAGTCTCCGAACTCCAAAGCCAATGTATTTTTCCATTGTCCATTGCATTTTCCATTATCCTTTATCAACAATAAGAACGTGATGAACTTGTGTGTAGTGTGCTAGGTGTCACTCCTGTGGACCAATGCTTACAAACAGCCCCTATTCAACATATCAAGTATGAAACACTAGTTCTATGAGACTGTGGATATTAAAGTAAAAAATTGCTTGCTGTATTCTAATAGTTTATGTTCTGAATGTGATGATGGTGAAATAAAGATGGTGGATTCCAAGGTCTCTTTGAGGATTCAGATCATCTCAGAAAGGATATTGGAGAAATGTAGACTTAACCAGATTCCTTCAACATTTCCAAGAATGCTTCAGCAATCCTAGAGCCAGTCTGCCCATTTTCTTTTCCTAGGAGTTTCTAGGCTGTGAGTTGGCTTTCTTCTTCATGGAATGCCTACTGCTTGTCTAAAATTCCCCTAGGAAAAAACACGCAGCCACAGGGATGTGTGAGGGAGCAGGAGGACAGCTAACAGTCTGCTCTGATTACTTCATGCTCTTTGACTCAGGAAAGAGTAGGAAACTTCAGGACTCCTGTCATGAGCCCTGGTTACTGCCCTGGGATGCTATATAACTATAGCCATATCTATAGCTATATTTTTCTATCTCTGTCTCTATATCAATACTTATCACTCTGAATGGACTCTCTGACTGGAGGGAGGAACCATGAACTCTAAAACCCCTATATAGGGTGGGAGTACATGACTGCAAGCGCCTTATTTTCTGCATGCTGCATTGTTTTTTGATTTCTCCATTAAATCTCTTGTGCCAGCTATCTTCTTTATTTCCTCCCCTTTCCCTTTTCAGTTTCCTTTTGTGTCCTGAGTACCTGAAATAGACTTTAATTTCTTTGAGGAAATTTGTATCTGTATCCTCAGTGCTTAGCATAATGTCTGGCACATAGTTGGAGCTAAATAAAGTTTATTGACTGATTATATTTATACCTATAGTTCAGTTGTTTCAGTTATGTCTTGCTCTTTGTGATCCCATTCAAGGTTTTCTTAGCAAAATTACTGGAGTGGTTTGCCATGTCCTTCTCCAGTTCATTTTACAAATCAGAAATTGAGGCAAACAGAGTTAAGCAATTTGCCCAGGGTCACATAGCTAAGAAGTGTTTGAAGTTGGAGTTGAATTCAGGATTCCCTTACTCCAGTCAAAGGAATCATTATTGATCTTTTCAAAAGGAATACTAGAGTAGTTAGGTGGCAGAGTGGGTAGAATGTCAGCCTTAACGTCAGGGAAGACTCATTTTTGTGGGTTCAAACCTGGCCTCAGACACTTAGTAGCTGTGTGACCTTGGGCAAGTCACTAAATCTTATTTTGCCTTAGTTTCCTCATCTGTAAAATGGACTGGAGAAGGAAATGTAAAATCAGTCCAGTATCTTTGACAAGAAAACCCCAATGGGGTCATGAAGAGTTGGACAGGGATTAAAAATGATGGAAAAGAGGAACACTAGCCTCTATTTGACCTAGATGAAACAAAATATGAAACTGGAGCCTCCTTACTAATCAATGCTTGAGTCCAGGACTCAGGACTTCACTGAGAGCTCCTTATGACTTCTTGATGTGTGAATATTGCCAACAGACACAATGAGTATTGCTAAAAATTGTTTTTCCTTAATGAACTGCTTCCAATTTGGTGTAGTTTTCTTTTTCTCCTGCTTTCTCCTGTATTGGGACTATTGAGAAAAACTTGCCTTCCTGGGCTGGGTGGAGCATTCCCAGCTCTGCTAGCTATTCCTCCAGATTTATCTAAATATAAAGCAAGGACTAAGAAGGAGTTACTTATAATATATAATATATATATATATACTATATATATATATAATATATAATATATAATATATAAGTACAAAAATAAGTACACAGTGCCCTTCCACCTAACACCAGATTTGGGATGAGGAGCCTAGCTCCTAAAATTTTGCCTTTGGATCACTTTTCTCCTGACAACATAAACAGCAAAAGGACAGACACATACCTTTCCTTCCCCTCCCTATTCCCCCTCACCCCACAGACACAATTGCTCTAGCAGTTGAAAGCAAGAGAGAACAAAGCATGTGTAGATGGGCAATTTGCTTGGTTAGTGTGGCTCCTGTAAGCCGAGTCATCAGTGAAAGAGCCAAGAAGTAAGGACTTTGAGGTAAAGAAGAATGCATTTAAAACCCCTGGTTAGAAATTTCAATTCAATGTGTGAAGCAATGAGAAGCCGCTGAAGTGTTCTGAGAAAGGGAGGGACCTCATTTAAACCATGCTATAGTTCCTCAGGTGGAGGACCATCATTTCTCTAAGATCCATCATCTCATGGACATTGGTAAGTGGGAAAGTTTGGAGAAAGTTTTGTGAGCCTGTAAAAGGTTTTTGGCTGATGGACTTTTGGGATGAGAGAGGAACCTATTTGCAAGGTGATAATAAATAAATGATCATAGTAATCTTGAACACCAAAAGTATAGTTGTGTGAGTTTAGATCCTGGACTAGAAGTCAGGATGTGTTGTGTGGTTTGGGGCAGGTCAATTTATCTTCTCTGTTTCTTCTCGTTTCCACATCCCCACCCTTTCCCTCCCTATCCCTGTCATGTTTATTTGTTCTGTAAAGTGCTTTAAAATATTCAGGTAAAGGATAATATAAATCATTTAAAGCATTTTTGATGGGTTTTAACTTCCTAAAAACATTATTTTATTTAATTTTTTTAAACCCTTACCTTCCATCTTAGAGTCAATACTGTGTATTGGTTCCAAGGTAGAAGAGCAGTGAGGGCTAGACAATGGGGGTTAAGTAACTTTTCCAGGGTCACGCAGCTAAGAAGTGTCTAGGGTCAGATTTGATCCCAGAACCTTCCATCTCTAAGCCTGGCTCTCAATCCAGTGAGCCATCTAGCTGCTCCCCGAGTTTTAACTTTTTAAGGAAAAATAGATAAAGAATTGTATAAAATCATACTAACAACTCTCAAAGACACCCCAACTACTTGTTAGCATTAAGTAGGAAGACACTGAAGTTATCTTAGATAGGTCATATGATTAGGACCTCCACCTATGGAGAATGTTTTTAATGCCTCTCATTCTCCCTTAGGAACTCACTCCAGTGCTAAACATTAGGATGAAGTTCTACCAAGTTGTTTGTAGGGAAGTACATTCTTTTATTTTGCCATTATAGAATCATAGAATTTGAGAGCTGCTTAGGATAGTAAAGCCCAGATAGTTTGGTCCATACACGCAAAGAATCCCCACTGTAATACAAAGACTTTCCAGGAGCCCATCTCCACCCCATCCCAAAGTGCCCCATTCTATTTTTTGACAGAAAATGTCTCCTGACATTAAACAGAAACTTGCCTTATTGTAACTTCCACTGACTGTTCTTGGTTCTGTCTTCTAGGGCCAAACAAAGTTGAATCATTCCTCCATAGAATGGCCTTTTGGATATGGTAACAGCTAATTTCCTCTTTTCTAGCCTAAACATGCTTAGTCCCATCACTCTATCTTCAAATGACACATAAGGTCCTTCCTCATCCTGCTTGTTCCCCTCTGGATGCTCTCCAGCTTATCAATGTCCTTTTTAAACCAGTCACAATACTCCAAATGAGGTCTGATGAAGGCAGAGGACAGTGGGACTTTTACCTTCCTATTCCTGGAAGCTATGCCCCTCTGAATGCAGCCAGAGATTGCATTAGCTTTTTTACAGTCCATAAGTGCCTTAACTTTTTTGTCTGTTGACTCATAAGGAGCCTACAGTCCATACCCCTTCTGCCCAAGTCTTTTTCAGAACATTAGCCATCTAACTATGACTTCTCTATGCTATTACACTTGCAAAGTTGATTGTTTTGTATATAAGTGCAAGACTTTACATTTATCCTTATCACAGTTTTCTTCTTTGATTCAATCCAGTTCTTTAGGATGTCAAGATCTCTTTGGATCCCATCTCTGTCATTGAGTGTATTATCTGTTCTCCCCCAGCTTTTGGTCACCTGCAAATTTAATGACCATCTGCAAGGAAGACTATAGTTTCTACCTTTACAAAGAGTAGGAGGAGGAGGATGCTTCACTTGCTCTAGTGAAAAGAGCTGGTAGAATCCAGGACTGCCTTAGTTCTCCTCTACTTTTCTGTCTCCAAGAGGGGTATTGAAGTAGAGTTATATCTGTTTACCACACCTTAAACACCTGTAGTTTAGGAGAATGAGAAAAATATCAGAATAAGTCATTTTCTTGGTTACTCTTAAAGAGAGGGTAATATTTATTTTACTCTTAGTAGCTAAGCTCCCTCTCACCAAATATTGGTTAACAAAAGCTGGTCCCTTCCAGTTATCTGTGAAAAAGTAGAAATTATAATTTTCCTTTAAGAATATCTTCAAAATATTCAGATAACAAAAGGTTAGGGGAGCACACCTAATACCATGGATGGCAGAATGGAAATCCATAAATATCTTGACATCCTAGAGCATTAGGCTGAATCTAATAAGAAAAAAGTTTGATGGTGATTAATATAAGGTCTGTTTACACATGTACCAAAAAAAGCAAACCTTTTTTATCAAAGTAATAAGGAATGGGAGAAGATATACTGATTCTAGTAGACAATTTGATATACAAAGAGCAGATATGCTTTTTTTTTTTATTAAAACTGGGTTAAGATCTCAGGTTGACCAAGGAGAGGTAAAGAGATCTCCTCAAAGGGAGGCTGCTGTTGACAATCTCTTGGGTTATAGGTGCTGAGAATCAAAGGACATAGTGGGGACTGATTTCCCCTTCTGTCTGAGCTTTAATAGAGATATAGTCTATCATTTTAAAGTTTGCACTTGTTTCTCTCAATCACTTCTCTTGGATTCTTTCCATGAAATGTCCTCTTATAACCTGAATATAACATAGCATCTACAACTTAGAAGTCTTTCAGACAATCAGGAGCCATATGCCCTTACATCTACAAAGGGCAGCACTCAGCATACATTTTCAGAGTAGTCCTTCAGGGAACCACCCAATCCATGAAAGTGCATGAATCCTACAGGACATGAAAGTTCTTAGGAGTAGGAGATCCTCACCACAAGGCTTGAAGGAAGACGCTTTACTGAAGGAGACATTTAATAGGTTCCTTGAAGGATGAGTAGTATTTTAATTGGTGGATATATTCTGTGGACAAGCAAGATCCCCCCCCCCCCAAACAACAACAACAACCCCCCCAACCCAAACCAAGGTTCTTTGCTTTCCATGGGAGGTATGCCTTGACTATGCCAAAGCAACCCCTACTGTTTTGGCCAGACTCTCAGATGAGGAAATTGTGTTTAAGTGGACTTTGAAGGATGGATAATATCTTATTTGATGCATATGTTTGGGGTGGGGTGGGGAAAAGAAGATATTCAGATACTGGGTATGACAGGCAACCACTTATCCTCTAAAACCAAGTCAATTCTCTATCTTCCAGGAAAGGTATGTCTGCCCAGCTGCTTCTTGGCAATATCAATGCAGCCTCTGCTCTTTTGGCCAGACTTTCTCAGCTAAAGAGATTGCATTTGAGAGGGACTTTGAAGGATGAGTAGTGTTTTAATTGGTGGATATGTTCTGAATTGGGAGAAAAGAAGGTATTCAGACATTAGGAATGAGAGGCAAACTGCACCTAAAGTAGCCAAACCAAGGTTCTCTGCTTTCCAGGGGAGGTATGCCTGCCAGGTTATGTCTTTTGGCAATATCAAAGCAGTCCTTATTCTTTTGGTCAGACTCTATTAACTGAGCCAACAGTATTCTAGATTCTACTCTGTAAGACCAACTGACCCTGTGGATTGAAAGTACTTTAGTGGAACCTAGAGGATTTGATAACTAACCTCACAAATACTGGAAGAACACCATAGACACAAAATCCTTGAGGCTATGATTTGTCCTAAGAGGAATATAATGTAAACATATTGTAGAGAGTCAGGTCTGGCCAATGAAATGTTCAAGTGTGCATTTGCAAGAAGTAGGGTAATTGTTTACTGTGTAGAAACTTTGCATCCCCCTTTTGGATGTCTTTTTAAAATTGTGTTGTCAGTATCTGTGGTTCTCAGGTATTTATACTTTTCTGTGCAGTTTGGGATTGAGAATGTGTTCTGAGGATTGGAGGTTTGTTGCTTACATATTCCTTTCCATGATTTCTATGCTATAGTGCCATTAAGATTGGCTACAGCCAAGGAGTTCATTCTAGTAGTAGGAGCAATCTGGCCTTTCCATTTCAGGATGGAGTTGAAAAGGAATGCAGAGCTCTATAAAAACTAAAAGAAAGTCTATTCTATGGGAACTTGAACTCTATTATACATCCTGGTTTACCTGTAATAATCTGCTTAAACTAAAGTTTGCCAAGATATTTTAAAAGGACAGGCCAAAAAATAGTAATAATACCTTACAGTATAGTTTTTTTATATATGTGAAAATGAAAGCACAAATGAAGGAGAAGCAAAATAAAGGAAGATAAATTTAGGAAGATCTCTGATTGGAAAAAGAGAAGGGACAGGTATATGATAGGATTGGAGGATAACTGATGGACAACTTAATAAGTTTCCATGCAATGACAAGAAATCTAGATTAGTGGTTTTCAAAAGTTTTGGTATAAAGACCCCTTTGTATGCTTAGAATATATTGAATACCTTCTCACCCTTTCCTATATAGGTCATATTTATCAATATCTATAATATTAGAAATTAAAATGTCAACATTAATATGAAAATAGTTTTTACATTTCGGACCCAGCAAAGAACTCTTAGAGACCTCTGGGAATCCCCAGACCATACTTTGAGAACTACTATTTAAGAAGAATATCACCAGCAATAGAGAAGATCCTTCATGAAGGACTTATAGGAAGATATAGACAAAGTGGCATAAAATGAAAAAAAAACAACATAGAAGGGTTGTTATAAATACATTCGAGAGTAGCAAAATATTAGTGAGATCACAGTGGTGTTAATATTTCAAAGTACAGACAGACACACAGACACACAGAGTTTTAATGGTAATGAAAACTTTTTAGATGTATAGTCTATTCTTTTATGCTTCACTTCATATATGCTATCCATGCAATTCTAAGTACCAATGTTATGTTTTGGGTGGCATCAAAACAAGAAAGGGCAGGAAGGGCTAAAATAAGAAGTGATTTATATAGCACTTTATAGTTTGCAAAGCAGTTTATCTATGATAACTAATTTGATCTTTCAGTATAATAGTAGTCTACTACATTCACACTCCAGAATTGGCTCACTATCTCACTGTTAATGGGTTTTCCTTTAGTTTCCAGTTAATTTTTTTTTAGATCAGATTAATATTCTGTCTCATTTTCTTAATTTGGGCGGTGCTTTTTTATATCACTCTCAAAATGTGAATGGATTCAAAATTTCTAAGTAACATAAGAATGTAACAATGGATAAGTAAAAGCTCTCCAAAACCTACTGCATACAAGAAATACATTTAAGAAAGAAAACTACAGACCAATCTCATTAATGAAAATAGATGCAAAAATATCAAATAGAGTACTAGCAAAAAGATTCCAGCAAGTGATCAGGAGGGTTATTCACTATAATCAGGTGGTATTTATACCAGGAATGCAAGGATGATTCAATATCAAGAAAACCATACACATAATTGACCATATCAACAAGCAAACCACCAAAAATCAAACGATTATCTCAATAGACACAGAAAAAGCCTTTGACAAAATACAACATTCATTCTTATTGAAAACACCAGAAAGTATAGGAATAGAAGGCTCTTTCCAAATAAATAAATAAATAAATAAATAAACAGTATCTATCTAAAACCATCAGCCAACATTATCTGTAATGGGGATAAACTAGAAGCCTTCCCAATAAGATCAGGAGTGAAACAAGGATGCCCACTATCACATCTATTATTTAACATTGTACTAGAGACACTCGCTGTAGCAATTAGAGAAGAAAAAGAAATTGAAATTATTAAAATTGACAATGAAGAGACCAAGCTATTACTCTTTGCGGATGATATGATGGTCTACTTAAAGAATCCTAGAAAATCAACTAAAAAGCTAGTGGAAATAATCAACAACTTTAGCAAAGTTGCAGGATACAAAATAAACCCACATACGTCAACAGCATTTCTATATAACTCCAACACATCTCAGCAGCAGGAATTAGAAAGAGAAATTCCATTCAAAATCACCTTAGACAATATAAAATACTTAGGAATTTATCTGCCGAGACAAACACAGGAACTATATGAACACAACTATGAAATACTTTCCACACAACTAAAACTGGATCTGAGCAATTGGAAAAACATTAACTGCTCATGGGTAGGACGAGCTAACATAATAAAAATGACCATCCTACCCAAACTTATCTATTTATTTAATGCCATACCTATCGAACTTCTGAAAAACTTTTTTACTGAATTAGGAAAAAACATAACAAAGTTCATTTGGAGAAACAAAAGATCAAGGATATCCAGGGAAATGATGAAAAAAAATACAAAGGAAGGTGGCCTTGCAGTACCAGATCTCAAACTGTATTATAAAGCAGTGGTCATTAAAACAATATAGTACTGGCTAAGAGACAGGAAGGAGGATCAGTGGAATAGACTTGGGGTAAGTGACCTCAGCAAGACAGTCTATGACAAGCCCAAGGATCCCAGCTTTTGGGACAAAAATCCACTATTTGATAAAAACTGCTGGAAAAATTGGAAGACAGTGTGGGAGAGATTAGGCTTGGATCAACACCTCACACCCTACACTAAGATAAACTCAGAGTGGGTGAATGACTTGAACATAAAGAAGGAAATTATAAGTAAATTGTATGAACACAGAATAGTATACATGTCAGACCTTTGGGACCAGAAAGATTTTAAAATCAAGCAAGACTTAGAAAGAGTCACAAAATGTAAAATAAATAATTTTGACTACATCAAATTAAAAAGTTTTTGTACAAACAAAACCAATGTAACCAAAATCAGAAGGGAAGTAACAAACTGGGAAACAATCTTCATAACAAAAACCTCTGAAAAAAGCCTAATTGCTCAAATTTACAAAGAGCTAAATCAATTGTACAAAAAATCAAGCCATTCTCCAATTGATAAATGGGCAAGGGTCATGAGTAGGCAATTTTCAGTCAAAGAAATCAAAACCATTAATAAGCACATGGAAAAGTGTTCTAAATCTCTGATAAGCAGAGAGATGCAAATCAAAACAACTCTGAGGTATCACCTCACACCTAGCAGATTGGCTAACATGACAGCAATGGAAAGTGATGAATGCTGGAGGGGATGTGGCAAAGTGGGGACATTAATGCATTGCTGGTGGAGTTGTGAATTGATCCAACCATTATGGAGGGCAATTTGGAACTATGCCCACAGGAAGCTAAAAGATTACCTGCCTTTTGACTCAGCCATAGCACTGCTGGGTTTGTACCCCAAAGAGATAATAAGGGAAAATACATGTTCAAGAATATTCATAGCTGCGCTCTTTGTGGTGGCAAAAAAATGGAAAATGAGGGGATGCCCTTCAATTGGGGAATGGCTGAACAAATTGTGGTATCTGTTGGTTTTGGAATACTATTGTGCTCAAAGGAATAATAAAGTGGAGTAATTCCATGGGAACTGGAACAACCTCCAGGAATTGATGCAGAGTGAGAGGAGCAGAACCAGGAGAACATTGTACACAGAGACTTATACATTGTGGTACAATCGAATGTAATGGACTTCTGCATTAGTGACAATGAAATGTCCCTGAACAACTGGGAGGGATATAAGAGAAAGAACACTATCTACTTTCAGAGGAAAAACTGTGGGAGTAGAAACAAAGAAAAACAACTGCTTGATCACATGGGTCGAAGGGGATATGATTGAGGATGTAGACTTTAAATGAACATCCTACTGCAAATACCAACAACATGGAAATGGTTCTGATCAAGGACACATGTAATACCCAGTGGAATTGCATGTTGGCTAAGGGAGGGGTGGTGAGAGGTAAGGGAGGAATAGAAAATGATGTTTGTAACCAAGGAATAATGTTTGAAATTGACCAAATAGAAAAAGAATGTTTAAAAAAATACATTTAAATTATAAAGACACATAGAGTACAATGAAGGAGTAGAATAAGATTTATTATCATATAGGCAATCCAAGAATCTCAAATGTGATTTCTGATATGGAAATAATAAAAACTGGTGATGACAAGGGAGATAAATAGGAAAATTATGTTTAACTCCAAGGAAACATATGCTATTAAATAATAGCATAATAAAATATATGCACCAAATGGCATATATCTCAATTCTTAAAGTATAAGCTAAATGAATTACAAAAATATATTGGTAATAATAATAATTGCTAAAAAGTTTAGTGTTCTTACCAACTTAGATATAGAAGTATCCAACAAAGAAAATATAAAATTCAAAAGAAAGTTCTAAAATTTTAATCTAAAAGACCTTGGATGAGGAATAGGAATATTAAAGGCTATAAAATTTTCTCTGCATGACATGTGCTTTTTAAAAAATGCTCATGTGACAACATAGACATCATTCTGAACATTTGTATATATATATATATATATGATGTAAAAAACAAATAAAAATAATTTTAAAATTATAAAATCACCAAAAATCCTCAAAAGAACTCTCCCAAAATATTAAAGTAATAGCATTAGTTAATAATAAAAATGACTACTATAGTGATAATTAAGCCAAAGTCTTTTTAAAAGTACTAATGAAACGTATAAGTCATTAGTTACCTTGAGAAAGAACATTCAAGATATCAAAATAAAAATGGACATAGTAAATTCAAAAAGAATAAAATGAAGACAGAATTATCAGAAATTTTAATACACAATTATAAGATTACAAAACTGAGAATGTAAAGGAAACAGATGATCAATCACAGAAATAGATAATACTCAAATGAACAAAACAAATTAGAAATATTAATCCAAATTCAAATAGAGGAAATCAGAAGATCCTAAAAAAAATCCAGATAATCTTGGCAGTTTCAAAAATTGTATTTTATCAAATGCTTAAAGAGTAATACCTATACTTCAAAATTTTTAATAAAAAAGCATCCTATTAACCTCTTTTTTATGGCAAATACATTCCAATACTCATACCAGGGAAAGATATAGTAGATAAAGAAACTATAGGTTAATCTCTAATTAATATTGATGAAAATTTACATAAAATTTTGCCTTGGAAAACCATGGTAATATATTTTAAAAATTGATTATGACCAAGTTGTATTTATGTCTAGAATGAAAGGATAATTTAAAATAGGAAAACAAAATAACTGATACTATAAATAATAAAACTATATGATCATAGCAATAAATATAGAAGTTTTTTACAAAATAGAGCATGTAGTTAAATTTACAATTTATATAATTTATTATGTTAAAACTCTAAAAATCATTAGCATATAATTTCATTAATGTTATCAAAAGTTATATCTAAAACTAAGACTAGCATTCTTTAAAAGAGAGAAACGTTGGAAATCATCCTAATAAATTCAGACTTAAAACAAAGATAGACCCTTATTGCTTTTTGCCAAGTGTGATAGAACCAATAGTTTCCTAATGCAACTTCCTTGACTTTCCTCAACTTCCATGATGCAGATTATTCCTCTTAGACTTGATGGGTGCCTGAGACCATGTAATTTACCATCTGTTGATGACTGACTAAAAGTATTTCTAAAAGGAGATGAGGGAGAACTGTGTCCAGAGGAGCTTTGTGCCACTGTATCCTTGTTGCATATCATTGTCGTATTAGGCCAAAGTTAACTTCTTTTATTGAATATTTAGTGAGTGCATCATTTCATCTAAAAAAAGAACCTGGACTTAGAGGGTACTGGTTTAGAGTTACAGCTACAGCAACACGGTATTGAAAATGCTAGCTATATCAGTAATATTAACTTACCAATATCTAAGTAAATACAATTATGAAGGACTTCTTTAAATATAATTATTAAACATACTTTATGAAAATAGAGAAAAGCAAACAAATTGAAAAGATTTTTAATATTCATGGCTTAGTCAAGCTGATGTAAATTATGGCTAATCATTCAGTTAATTATAGATTAGTCCTATATTATTCTGCAGATTTAGTCCTATAATAATCAAACTACCAAGAGCAACTTCATAGGACTAGAAAAAGTAATAAAAGTGCATTTGGGGGTAACAAAGGATCAAAGGGAAATATTGAGAAACATAGTAATGAAGGTGACTAGAATAAAACCTAGGAGACCTAGATCCCAACCATCATACTTTTTTTGTCCCCCCCCCCCCAACCATAACATTAAGCAGTAATAATCAAAAACTCTTTGGTACTTTCTTAAAAATAGAGAATTGGCCTAGAAGCCAATAAACATAAAAAGTACTTGAGAAATTCAGTCTCTTGTGAAAAGAACTCCTTGTTCAATGAAAATTTTTGGGAAAACTGGCAGGATGTTTGTAAGAAAAGAGGTTTACATAAGCTTTTTATACCAAATGTTTCAATAAGTTCCAAATGAATCATTTATTTTAATATAAAAGATATCATAAAAATAGAGGAAAATAGTAGTTAACTTAATAGTTATGGTTAGGGGAAAATTTGCTTCTAGACAAAATTTAGATAGATAATTTTGATTAAAAAGAATTAAGATAACTGTAGGCAGGATAAGAAGAAATGTTAATAATCAGGAAAAGATCTTTTCAACAAGTGGTTCTAATATAAGTTTGTCATATTATATAATAAAGTGGGAAAAATTATAAGGATTATTAGTCAAATATGAATTATTTTACAAAAGATATAGAATCTATCAACAATTATAAAAGAAATAATCACTAACAATTCGAGAAATATGAAGTAAAAGAGCTCAAAGAATCACTTAATTAAATTGACAAAAATGATAAAATGTGAAAGTAGTTGATATTATTGGAAGGTCTATGAAAAGAAAGGCTCACTAATATCCTGTTGGCAATATCAAGCTTTGCACTGGCCAACTGTTTTAGAATATAAAATGGAATTATTTGAGAAAAACTCTTAATTTGTCTATTAGAACCCACTACTAGGAACATCCATTAAGGAGGTCAAAGATAGAATGGAAAAATTCATGTAAACCAAAATATTAATAGAAGCACTTTTTAGTGGCAAAAATCTTAACAAAGTTGATACCAAATGACTGAATAAATTGGATTAGGTAAATATAAGAAAATGTCGCATTTCAAAGAATGACAGACATTGGGAATTTAGAGAATACATAAAATATTTCTATGATCAAAGGCTCATCTTCCATTTCTCTCTTTCTACTGGTTCCTTTCAATCTGCCCGTTTCTCCTATTTCTTCCATGTTCTTAAAAAACCCTCTACTGACTACATCATCCATTCAAATTATCTTACATCTAATCTTCTTTTCAAAGTCAACCTTCTAGAAAAAGCTGTTGTTATTTCTCCCACTTCCTTTTCTCTCACTCACTCTCAAATTTTTGCTGTCTCCAATGTTAACAATGATCTCTTAATTTCCAAATCTAACTGCTGGCTTTCATCCTACACTTTGTAGCACTTGACAATCTTCCCACATTTTCTCTCTTGAATTTTTGTGAAAGCATTCTCTTTTGGTTTTCCTCCTATCTGTCACTTCAATTGTCAGTATTATTTGGTAAAGGATCATCCATATCCAGCCCCTTATCTATTGCCCCAAGGTTCTATGATGGATCCTTTCACCCCCACCGCCCTTCAATCTCTATCTACACTCTGTCTGGGTGGTCTTAATAGCTCCAGTGAGTTTAGTTACCACCTTGCTATCCTCTGATGGTGACACTCTCATAAAAGATAAAAAAGGCATCAGCAACAGGTGGAAAGAACACTTCAGTCAGCTTCTCAACCGACCCTTTTCAGTCGACCAAAGCGCCCTTGACCAGATCCCCCAAAACCGCACCATTGAACAACTTGACGTCCCTCCTTCAATAGAGGAAGTTCAAAAAGCCATTAAACAAATGAGTGCAGGCAAGGCACCCGGTAAAGATGGGATCCCAACTGAGTTGTACAAGGCCTTAAATGGAAAGGCGCTCCAGGTATTCCACATAGTGCTGACCAGCATATGGGAGGAGGAAGACATGCCCCCAGAACTCAGAGATGCCTCCATCGTAGCTCTACACAAGAACAAAGGCGCACGAGCAGCCTGTGACAACTACAGAGGCATCTCACTACTCTCCACTGTTGGAAAGATCCTCGCCCGTGTCATACTCAACAGACTCCTGTCATCTGTTTCAGAGCAGAACCTGCCTGAATCACAATGTGGCTTCCGACCAGATTGTAGCACCATCGACATGGTCTTCACGGTGAGGCAAATGCAGGAAAAATGCCTTCAGCAGAACCTGAGTCTCTACATTGTCTTCATAGACCTGACAAAGGCGTTCGACACAGTGAACAGGGACGCATTGTGGGTGATCCTCAGCAAGCTTGGTTGCCCAGCAAAATTCGTCAAACTGATCCAGCTCTTTCATGTCCACATGACAGGGGAAGTCCTATCTGGTGGAGAGACTTCCGATCGCTTCAACATCTCCAATGGCGTGAAACAAGGCTCTGGCATTATTCAACCTATTTTTCACCCAAGTATTACGACATGCTGTGATGGATCTAGACCTGGGTGTCTACATCAAATATCGACTGGATGACTCACTATTCGACCTTCGCCACCTGACTGCAAAAACAAAGACAACAGAGAGACTCATCCTGGAAACTCTCTTCGCAGATGACTGTGCTCTCATGGCCCACCAAGAAAATCATCTCCAAACCATTGTGGACAGGTTCTCTATAGCAACAAAACTGTTTGGCCTGACTATCAGCCTCAGCAAAAGAGAGGTGCTGTTCCAACCTGCACCAGGGAGGCCAACTAACCAGCCGTGCATTACAATCGAGGGCACGCAGCTTTCTAACGTCAACACTTTCAAGTACCTGGGCAGCACCATCGCCAACGACGGGTCCCTAGACTACGAGATTAATGCCAGGATCCAAAAGGCCAGCCAGGCACTTGGGCGGCTGCGCTGCAAAGTCCTCCAACATAGCGGTGTAAGCACTGCGACGAAGCTCAAAGTGTATAACGCAGTGGTCCTCAGCTCGCTCCTGTACGAGCGAGACATGGACACTGTACCGGAAGCACATGAGCAGCTGGAGCAATTCCACCAATGCTCTCTCCCGTCAATCATGAGGATCTGATGCCAGAACCAAATCACCAACCAGGAAGTCCTTGACAGAGCCAACTCCACCAGCATCGAAGTCATGGTCCTCAAAACCCAGCTACGATGGTCTGGACACGTCACCCGCATGGACCCACAGCGAATACCAAGACAGGTATTCTATGGTGAACTGTCAGCTGGACTCAGGAAACAAGGTTGACCAAAGAAAAGATTCAAGGATCAGCTAAAGTCCAACTTGAAGTGGGCTGGCATTACACCAAAGCAACTAGAACTCGCTGCCTCTGACAGAAGCAGCTGGAGAACCCACATTAACCATGCCGCCATCACCTTTGAAGATGAGCGACATCGACGTCTTGCCGCTGCGCGTGAACGCCGACACCAGGTCACAACCGCACCTCCTGTAACAACTGGAGTTCCATGCCCCATGTGCCACAAACTCTGTGCCTCAGTCTTTGGACTCCAAAGCCACGTGAGGGTACACCGTAGATGAAACTTTCACAAAGACAATAGTCATTCTCGGTCACCGAGAGACTACCACTACTATGCTCCTTATAAATGTAATGAATGTGGAATGGCCTTTAGCTGCATATGATATCTTATGGACCAACAGAGAACCCTGACTGTGCTCTCATGGCCCACCAAGAAAATCATTGGAGAGAAACCTTATAAATGTAATCACTGTGGAAAGACTTTCAGACGCAGCTCCGGACTTAGGTATCATGAGGAAATTTATATAGGTGAGAAACCTTTCATGTGGAATATTCTTCTTGTTGTACATCAGAGAATCCACACTGGAGAGAAACCTTATGAGTGTAATCAGTGTGGAAAGGTTTTTATAAGCAGCTCCATTCTTATTAAACATCAGAAAATACACACTGGAGAGAAAACCGTATGAATGTAACCAGTGTGGAAAGCTTTCAGGTATCATGAGAAAATGCATACAGGAGAGAAAGCTAATGAATGTAATTGATGTGGAGTGGCTTTCAGAAGCAGCTACAATCTTAGTCATCATCAGAGAATCCACACTGGAGAGAATCCTTATGAATGTCATCAATGTAGAAAGGCATATGACTCCAATGTTACTAAACATCAGAGAATCCACATTGAACAAAGGCTTTGGAAAGGCTTTCAAATGTAAGTCCAGTCTTGCTAACCATCAGGGAATTCACACTATAGAATGTGTGAGGAAAAATAGCTCCACCCTGCCAGGGCATCACCAAAGTCCTGGTGTCCCCTTCAGCCTGAGTATCAATCAATACCTTGCCACACAGGGAGGAGCTGGAGGGATATATAAGCCAGTGGGGGGAGGCAGAAGACTTCTTTTACTTCTGCTCTGGAATGGGCTGACTGCCTGTACTGCTGCAGAAGAATATATAGGTCATAAGCCAACTAAATGGAGACTCTATAATCAGGTTAATCCTTCCTTAAGAGAAATCTATCTCTATCAGCTCTCTCTCATTTCGTTTTATAAATGAATGCTTAAAACTCTGACTAGGTCTCCATTTTAATCATAACATTATTGGTGACCACAAAAGCTCTAGAACCCTCCACTTGGGTTTCATTCTCTTTTTTCGCTCCTTTACTTTCTCCTGAAGAAATACTGCATAAGGTAGGACAAGGAGAAGTTTCCAAATTTTTGTTTTTTGGATAATATAGGCAAGGTATAGTAAATTCAAGTCTTTTCCACTGGTTGCAATGTTCCATATGCTTAGAGCTATATAAAACTAGCACACTGATATGTATGTATACGCAAGTCTATATTTCCAATAAAGCCTCTTGTCTGCTTCAAAAAAAAAAAAGAGAGAGAAAGGAAGCAAATTCAAGACTCAAAATTCTTTTTAAAATGTTGGAAACTATTTTTTTCATGTCATTTGGGGGAAAATAAATTAAATTTAAAAACAAATAAAAATATATAAAATAAACACAAAATTATTAAGGACAGGAAAAAAGTAGCATCTGGGAGGTTAAGGAAAGGCTTCCTGCAACTAGCTGTCTTTAAGGAAACTAGGGATTCTAAGAAGTAGAAGTTCAGGGTAGGAAAGCAAAGGTACAAAGAAAAGAAATTTCATGTGTGAAGAATGGTAAGAAGGTCAGTTTCTCTGGGTCTTAAGAGTTTAAGAAGGAAAGGAGTGTATAATGAGTTTGCAAAGACAGAATGGACAAAGGTTTTGAAGGTCTCTAAATGATGGAGAAGATTTTACCTAATTCTGGATTCTTAACCTAAAATCTGTGAGCTTCTTTTTAAAAACATTTTGATAATTGATAATTTACAATAGAATTATTTTCCTTTGTAACCTAATGTATTTTATTTGGTAAATTTAAAAACATTTAGAGGGGATTCACAGGTTTTCCCAGGGGGCAACTTAGAAAAGGTTAAGAACATCTTTTCTAGAAAAAAGAGGAAGCCACTGTATCTTTCTGAATAGAAGAGAACCTAGTCAGAGCTCTAATATAATATTATCACTAACAATTTGAAATGGTGCTCCAAAAACTACTAAGCCAGTTATACTACATGTATGCCTATGCCTCAAAGAGATTAAAAAGGAGAAGAATAATATATAAGTACAGAAATATTCTTTAGCAACTTTTTTGTGGTAGCCAAAAATTGGAGACTAAGTATCTATTCTCCTACTGGGGAATGGCTGAACAAATTATGCCATATGGATGAGCTGAAATATCATTATGCCATGAGAAAGGACAAAAAAATAGCAGTTTCAGAAGAAATTTAGAAGACTTCTCTGAACAGAGACAGAGCAAAGTAAGCAAAACTAGGAGAACAATTTATACAATGACAACATACAGAATAACAACTCTAAAAGACTTAAAACTCTGAGTGATACAATGAAAAATATGAGTTCAGAAGAATAAAGATTCAATATATCCCTCACCTACTGCCTCATGAATTTAGAATGCAGAGTCAATGTGGACATTTGTTTTTCTGGACTATGTATGTTTATAATGAGAATTATGTTGTTGGGGGTTTAAGGGTTTTGGTTGTGTTGTGGTGAGTTGTGTTATTTAGTGGGAGAAGCATTGGTAGGCATGGATTATAAATGCACATAAAAATAAGTATTTTCACAGTGGAAGCTATGTGGTAGTTGGATAGAGTAGAGTATAAGAGTAGATAGAGTAGAGCTGGATAGAGATAAAGTAGAGGCTAAGTAGAGACAGGGAGATCAAATTAGAAAGGTATTATAAAAATTTAGATAAGGAATGACGACAAGTTTAACAAAAGTGGTAACCATGTGAATAGAGAAATAAGAAGAGATGTAAGAAGAGTAGAAGAATCAAAAAATGTTTGTCAATGGATTGGCTATGTAGAATAAGAAAGAATGAGGAGTCACTGATGGCTCAGACATTATGAACATAGGAATGGTGGTGGTATCTTTAAAAGAAACAGGGAATTTTGAAAGAAGGATAAGTTTGAGGAGAAAGATAACTAATTCTATTTTGAGCGTGTGAATTTGAGATGCTTAAAGGACTTTTGAGTTTGAAATGTCCATTAAGCAGCTACTGATATAGGACTGGAGCTCAGGAGAGGGAATAAGGATGGAAAAATTTGATTTTTACTAGTTTTCATAGTATAGTGGTAGTCTCTCGGTGACCGAGAATGACTATTGTCTTTGTGCAGTTTCATCTACAGTGTGCCCTCATGTGGCTTTGAAGTCCAAAGGCTGAGGTGCAGAGTTTGTGGCACATGGGGCATGGGACGCCAGTTGTTACGGGAGGTGCAGCTTTGGCCTGGTGTCAGCGTTCACGCGCAGCGGCAAGACGTCGATGTCGCTCATCTTCAAAGGTGGTGGCGGCATGGTTAATGTGGGTTCTCCAGCTGCTTCTGTCAGAGGCAGCGAGTTCTAGTTGCTTTGGTGTAATGCCAGCCCACTTCAAGTTGGACTTTAGCTGATCCTTGAATCTTTTCTTTGGTCAACCTTGTTTCCTGAGTCCAGCTGACAGTTCACCATAGAATACCTGTCTTGGTATTCGCTGTGGGTCCATGTGGATGATGTGTCCAGACCATCGTAGCTGGGCTTTGAGGACCAGGACTTCGATGCTGGTGGAGTTGGCTCTGTCAAGGACTTCCTGGTTGGTGATTCGGTCCTGCCATTGGATCCTCATGATTGACCGGAGGGAGCATTGGTGGAATTGCTCCAACTGTTTCATGTGCTTCTGGTACAGTGTCCATGTCTCGCTCGTACAGGAGCGAGCTGAGGACCACTGCATTATACACTTTGAGCTTCGCCGCAGTGCTTACACCGCTGTGTTGGAGGACTTTGCAGCGCAGCCACCTGAGTTCCTGGCTGGCCTTTTGGATCCTGGCATTGATCTCATGGTCTAGGGACCCGTTGTTGGCGATGGTGCTGCCCAGGTACTTGAAAGTGTTAACGTTAGAAAGCTGCGTGCCGTCGATTGTAATGCACGGCTGGTTAGTTGGCCTCCCTGGTGCAGGTTGGAACAGCACCTCTCTTTTGCTGAGGCTGATAGTCAGGCCAAACAGTTTTATTGCTATAGAGAACCTGTCCACAATGGTTTGGAGATGATTTTCTTGGTGGGCCATGAGAGCACAGTTATCTGCAAAGAGAGCTTCCAGGATCAGTCTCTCTCTTGTCTTTGTTTTTGCAGTCAGAAGGCAAAGGTCGAATAGTGAGTCATCCAGTCCGTATTGGATGTAGACACCCAGGTCTAGATCCATCACAGCATGTCGTAATACTTGGGTGAAAAATACCATTGAAGGAGGGACGTCAAATTGTTCAATGGTGAGGTTTTGGGGGATCTGGTCAAGGGTGCTTTGGTCGACTGAAAAAGGTCGGTTGAGAAGCTGACTGAAATGTTCTTTCCACCTGTTGCTAATGCCTATTTTATCTTTTATGAGAGTGTCACCGTCAGAGGATAGCAAGGGATTGGTGGTGGGTTTTAATGACCCATAGACAGTCTTGAGGGCACTGAAAAATTGTTTGTAGTTTTTTGTATCAGCAAAGCACTGGATTTCTTCTGCCTTTTTTTCCCACCATTGGTCTTGCATCTTCGTGATCTCACACTGTGCTGTGGCTTGGAGAGACTTGAATCTGTCCTTTTTAGGAGCAGAGTTTGGGTTATTTTGCCACTCCATAAAGGCTTTGTTCTTTTTGCTCAATAGGTCTTCAATAGCAGTGTTGTTCTCGTTGAACCAGTCCTGGTGGTTGCGTTGTTTGGGGCCTAGGCCTGCCTTTGATGTTTCCTTCACTGCGTCTCTGAACTGGTTCCATTTCTTGGTTGAGCTTCCAGTGAGTGGTGCCTTGGCAGACAGCTTGTTGTCCAGGCAGGACTGGAATGTTTGCAAATAAGATGGATCTCTAAGATGACTCATATTGTAAAATGAACAAACTGTCTGGGCGTGTTTTGGATGGCGAGGTGCAATGCACATTTGAAGAGTCGCTCTAACCAACTGGTGGTCTGTCCAGCATTCAGCTCCTCTCATGGCTCTGGTGATCTTTACATCCTGGATGTCTCGCCAGCATAGAATAATGTAGTCAATGAGATGCCACTGTTTTGATTGTGGGTGCATCCACATTGTTTTATATTTGTTTGCCGTTCTGAACACAGTGTCTGTGATGGTGAGTTCGAACTCTGAGCATTTGCTGAGTAGCAGTAGGCCTTTGTTGTTCATTTTGCCCATGTCGTGTTTGCTGACCACTCCTTTCCATCTTTCATGGTCCTGGCCAATGCAGGTGTTGAAGTCTCCCAGTAGTATCCGCTTGATGGTCTCCTCTGTGCTGGTCAGTGTTGGGGCATATACGCTGATGATTGTGGCATACTGGTCTTTGCTGAGAGGCAAATGGATCTTCATGAGCCTTTCACTGATGCCCACAGGCAAGTCTGGCAGCTGTTTGAGCAAACTGGTCTTGATGGCCAGGCCAACACCGTGGATTCTGTCTTCATTTGAGGCTCTACCTTTCCAGAAGGAGGTGTATCCAGTGGTGGGTTCACTTAGTGATCCCTCTTCTGGTAAGCGTGTTTCGCTTAATGCTGCGATGTTGATGTTATATCTTGCCAGTTCTTTACCGATTAGAGCTGTTCTTCTCTCAGGTCTTGGGGTATTCTCTCTGTCAAGTAATGTTCTAATGTTCCATGCTCCTAGTAGGAGTTTCTTTGTATTTTTTCTTTGATTTCGACCGCTTAAAGGGATGACCCGCCAGCTGCGGTGTGCTGACCGGGTGTTTGTAGGGCAGGCAATGTTTGGGACACCTTTTCTAGTCCCCTCCCTTGATTAGGGTGAGCAGTGCTGTCCTAGAGAGGGCTGCTCAGTCGCCCAGGATGCTGCCGAACGACTCTGCTGCCCGGGTACAGGGCCAAACAACCACTGGTCTGTGGGCCGCCTATGTGCAGGATTGTGACTACAATTGCCAGTGGTCACCTCCACCTGTTGCGTCGCCACTCCCCCATTGCCTCAGGTCTTGAAGAGGGTGGACGGGGTTAGGATAGATGAGTGTGCACGAAGATACTTGTGCGTGAAAGAGATTTAAGTGGAAAAGTCGATGCACAGAGACAGTCCCACTCTCTCGGTGTCGGAAGCCTGGGTCCAGTGGCACAAAAAGTCTTTACACCTGGAGACTTCCTCAGCTGCATTGGATGGCCGTGTTGTCCTTTGTGCTCCAACATGCCCTGAGCACTCCACAGTGCTTTGCTGTGTCGCCATCTCAGCCGTTGAACCTTCTTATTGGTTTCTTCCGTCTGTTCGGCCGAAGCAGTCTTCACATACTGGGTGAGCAAAGCCCTGGTTCACCAGGGGTTGATGTCGACCCGATGGCTACCCTCACAAGGTTTAGCTGGCCTGTCGAAGCTGTTGCCCGGGGTGTGGCTGCTGCCACATGCTAGCAGCTACTGGGAGCCACAAGTGAGAGCTGGATGTCAGGTGGGGGTCAGAGGCTGGAGAGCTGCCCTAGGAGGGCATGACAAGCCCTCCATACCAGAGATAGTACTCCTCCCTGAGCACCCCATACATCCCTATTATATATAACATCCCTATATATACATCCCTATAAGGAGCATCTCTAGTACAAACCTCTTGATGTTTAAGAATGCCTCATTTCCAAACAAAGAGATTCCTACTTTTATCACATGCATATGGTTTCCTTCCACTATGTAACTGAGGGTAGTCAGTAAGAGAGGTGTGATCAGTGCAAGTTGTTCCACATTCATGAACTTTCTGGTGTGAATTTTCTGATGATCCAAGAGCTTTAGCTTTCCGGTGGTCTTCTCATTTTCATTACATATATAAAACATTCCCCTTCTATGACTTTTATGATGCTGAATGGGGCTGAAGGCTGTCTCATAGTGAGTGCATTGACAGGCTTCTACTTGAGGAGGTTTTTCATGGGATTCAATAAGTTCTACCTGTTCATTGGAGGATTCTCTATATTTACCATACTGAGGACATTCCTTCCCTGGGGTCATTTTCTTACACTGAATCAGAAATGAATATTGCTTGAAACTCTTTCCATCTTCCTCAAATTCACAGTAACTCTTTTGATATCTATCTACCTTGATATCAGAGCCACTTCTTTCTCTCAAACTGAAGTCACAAGGAGCATGTCCTATGGATCTTTGTTAAAATTTTTCTGTACAAATGCTCAACTTTGCACCCATCTCCTTCCCTTTAAACTTAATCTCTGGACAGGAGTTTCTTGGGCCCTCTGACTCTAGAATCCATGATGTTTCCTCTTGCTGAAAACAGGAGATCAAAGATTCTGTGGGAACTAGAAGTCCCAGGAAGATAAAGTTCTGAGCATTCTTCAACATGACTACCATATACAGCTCTTTATGAGAATGGCCCAAGAGGCTCCACTCCTCCTGGGGTCAAGTCCACAGCCACATCCTTGAATGTCATCCTGGGACTCCCACAGGGACAACAGATGCCAGAAGGCAGAGAAAGCTCTCCAACAGAGGAAGAAGGCAGAAGCAGCTCAGCTCCTAGGCAGGGAAGCAGACGCTTCCTCCCTCTTTTTACCCTTGCCCCCCAATGGGGTAAAATGGGAAAGGGGGTTTGGGGATGTGTAGGGATGAATTATGTTGGACCAGTATCAGAAGATTATCTGTGGTTTGGGAAGGCCAACAAAACCCAGCCAGGCAAAGCCTGAACTGAGACTACACACACAGATCACTAAGTGAAATGGGAAAGTAGATTTAATAAAAAAGAATAAGGTAGAGGGGTGTGGGATAGCCTAAAGCTAATTTTTCTTAACTAATACACCGGGATCTAATATCTCTTCACAGAGATTTCTTCAGAGTGATTTTCCTACACTAATCCTCTCCTTACTGCCTAAAATCCCAGTCCCTTTTCTTGGCTAAGCTAAACTAAACCCCTCTTAGTTGTTTTTAAGGAAAGGGTCTGTATAAGCCTAATAGGGTCCAGGGAAGGTCTTAGATCCAAAAGGACCCAGGCCTGGTCTCACAATCAGATGCCAGATAGTTCAAGATCACCAGGAACTGCAGTAGATAACAACGAATCAGCAAGGCAGCAGGGCAGCTGGACAGCAAGACAAGATGGGGAATTTGGGGTAGTATAGGGTAATATCAGCCAAGCCACCAAGGAAAAGCAGCCTGTCTCTTAGGTCAAACCAGAGAAAGACCCCAAAACCACAGTTAACTGTCTCTCCCTCAGGCTCATGCCTCTGCAAAGATGCTCTAACCCTCTCTTCCTTATAACAATGGTAAGAAGCCTCATATAGATTTTATTTGTATTTTGCATATATTTTATATTCTTATGTAGGCTATTTTGCCTTTCCCATTTGAATATCAGCTTCCAGAGGGAAGGGATTGCTTAATATAGTTTTTTTGGTAACTCCATTTCTACAGCAGTACAAGTGGAGATAGCTCTAAAGGACACCGGACCAAATACAATGATTAATATTGGTTCTAGATCCTCAATAACAGAACACAATTTTTTCCTTTTCATAGAGATGCAGTAGCCTAAAGATGTGAAATCTCAAGTAATCAGGGGTTATCAGTTTTGATTGAATTTTCTTTCTTTTTATTCTGTTGTTTATATGAGATTATACTGATTTTATTAATATTTATATATACATACACATGTGTATGTATATGTATATATGTATATATATATATATATATATATATATATAGAGAGAGAGAGAGAGAGAGAGAGAGAGAAAGAGAGAGATAAGTGAACATGGGGTTTGAGCTAGGCTTTGAAGGAGGGGAGAGGCATGGAAAAAAGTCATAATGGTGGCTAAGGGAAAGTAGATTCACAAGGAGTTGAGATTTGAAAGCCACAGATGTTTTTGAGCATGGGACTTCCATAGCCACAACTAGTTTAGGAAGCTGATCTATTATAAAACCTCTTTACCAAGCAAATGCTCATCAGGCCCTCCCTAACTTAGTTTTTTGAATGAAGGATTTGAAAGAGAAGTCTTCTCTAGTTATATCCATTGAGATTATGATGATTTATTTTTAATTTATATTCATTGAAGCTGATTTATTCTCCCTGTTAAATAGTTTACTCCCAATAAAATATATTTTCCTTCTCTTCTTAAAGATTAGCGTTTGTGTTTGAGAAGGTAAGTGTGGAAACATGCGTTTTTTGTGGCCCTGGTTCAAATTGGTCAATCTACACGAAAGAGATCACTTAACTTGTTGATATGGGGGACACTGCCTTTAGGTCATGAATTGCCCTATGTTACATATATTCTGGCCTATAGGATTCCTATCATGTAACGCATGCCTCCTCCATGTGTGTTCCCCCAGCCACATATGGTATAGTAATCTTCTGAAGAATATACTCCAGTGTTTATTGGGAGAATTGGTTACTGGGGACATAACATGTTTCTTTAGTTACACCCCCCTTCAGAATGAAGATAAGAGGGGAGAGAAACCTTTCTTGGGTTCTGAAGATATAATTTTTATGGTGAAGTATGAGATTTAGTCAAATCGACCTAAACAGGTAATCACAAACATTGTTATTATTGATAGCCTAGAATTTTTTTTAAAATTTCACCAAGGGTTAGCTGTATGATTCCCACTGACTTTCTAGCTATTGTACTTTTGCATAAAGGATATAGTTTGTCTGCATGAATAAAACATCTATGAGGTATATAGTTATGTACTTACTATTTAGGAGAAAATAGAGAAAGTAAACCATACTTACAAACACAGAGAAGCAAACGAACCAATTTTCTGGTTAACAAAAGATTCTTGCCCAAGTGACTAACTCAAACTATCCCCCTTGCCTCCGGGACCAGATCAGAAGCAGGTGGGAGCATTGCCTCCCCTTACAAATAGTGGAAAAGAAAGTAGCAGAAGAGAAGAAGAAGAATCTTATGGTGTTTCTCCTTCCAATGGCATTTTGCTTTTTCTTTGTTTTAATTGATCAGAAAGGAGGACAATCCCACAGGACCCTCTGAGGTGACCACCTACCCTTGAGCTTGAGCTGAAAGCTGGCAGCCTCTGCTGGTTTGCCTCTGTCCCTGATAGCTCTGTCATGGAATAATACCATGCAGGCTTGGGAGGTGGCTGCCAGTTGTCCAAAGACAAATCAGTGGTTTGGAGAAAAATCCCCCCTTTAATGATTCACAGCTGAATTTGGATTTAAGCTCAGCTCAACAAGCAAACAAAACAAAGAGCAGTTGGGGAGGTTGTGTTGGATGCTGCCAAGATGCAGCAAGTGAATGGAAAGCTTCGGGTTCCTCCTGGCCCTAACGCCTCCCACATCATAAAAATCATATTTAAGACATTCAATTAAAGTAGAACTAGGCCAGACAAGAAATGTTTTTAATTTAATGATGTTGAGTTGAATGCATTGAATTACCTTGGTTTTGTGTTAAAAGATGTAGGTTTCATTCATATCTCTGATAATCCATTTAAGTATTTACTAATCTACACAAAGGTAGTTCAACATAGTATGGTAGCATGAACCCTGGACTTGAAGTCAGAAGACTGGGGTTCAAATCCTGACTTTACCATGACACTGGTGGAAGGGACCTTAGAGACCAACTAGTCCAATCCACCAATTTTACAGGTAAAGCAACTATGAGGCCCAAGTTGGACAAATTATTTTCCTTAAGTCACACAGGTAATGAGTGACAGAGTCAGAATTTGAATCCAGGTCCCCATCTCCAAATTTAGGTTTGAATACTAGTTAACCTACTTACCAAAATGCATATCCTCCAAACAATCACTTCAGGAATGAAAGAAGCATTTATTAAGTGCCTATGATGTATTAGGTTAATGTTTACAAATATTTTATTTGATATGACAACCCTGGAAGATACTTGCGATTATTATCTCTATTGTTGAGGAAACTGAGGTAGGCAGAAATTAAGTGGCTTGTCAGGGTCACACAGCTAGTAAATGTCCAAGGTCAGATTTGAACTCAGGCCTTTGTGACTCTAAGTCTAGCACTCTATCCATTAGACCTCATAGCTGCCTCTATTTCCTCATCTGTAATTATAACGATAACTTAACCATTCTGGACCTCAGTTTCCTCATCTGTAAAATTGGAGGTCTTGAATAGAGGACCTCTGAGATATCTCCTAGTTCTAGAATCTATTCCATGTTGCATAACCTCTCTGATCATCAAGTTCCTCATTTGCAAAATAATGGTGATAGTTTTTATCAAGCTTCATGAAGCTACTAATAGGAAGTACTCTATAAATTGTAAAAAATATCAAGTGCTTAAAAAAATCTATACAGTCTTGCCTATAACGTGTAGCTGAATAGGAAGTCCATGAAGTTGCATCACATAGACAAATGCAGTAGTAGGCGATTGATAACTGATAATAATAGCAGTAGCAAAACAGGCTGGGCCATCTTTGGGAATTTGGGCAGGATTTTCAATGACCTCAGGTTGCTCACTGTCCTTGTACATGTCCATCTCTTCAATATCAAAATCCTGATAGTAATGTGATATTGCGGAATATTATGGAGCATTATGCTTGTAGAAGAGCCAAAATCAAATATGTTGTCTGGGTGGACCCGTAACTGTCAGGGTGTGTCCCAAGGAGGTAGCTATCCCATATTCAAAATAAACTCCTGATCCCCACTCACTCAAAATCATAGTTCCCAAGCTCTTACTGCTGGATTTGCTTTTACTATTCACCCAGAAGACATAATTAATTCAAAGTGAAAGCATTTCATGAAATAGCATTAAGTGTTTTGTTTTGAGTCAGCAACATGTGGACTCAGAATAACAATAAAACACTTCCCACCATAAACCTGGAACACACTCTTGCCCAAATACGTGTGCCGTTAGTGGGAAGGATATATGCCTGTAAGGAACATATAGGGAGAAGCATATAAGTAAAGAATACATATGGTCTGGGCATTGGCATGGAGATGAGCAACTCACTTCTCGGTACCATGTAGCTGATGATGCTTTCTAGTAATGCTGTGGAGGTGCTCCAGCTGGTTCCTGCTGGACACGGGGACCTCTCTTTTGTCCTTGGCAATCTTTGCTAGACACAGCTCTACCTCACATTTCTCCACTGTTCCGCGAGTTATGTACTCTCTGCTAGGTTTATGGTCTTCCCTTAATGTTGCTCTATTGGATAGGACTTTACTAAGTGCTATTCTGCTATTTTTTCCTTCTGGATAATTGCCATATGATGGCAGACAGCTTGTGTAGTTAAATGAAACTATAGGCTATGCTGTGTGTAGGGTTACCCAAGATGGACAGGTCATAATGGAAAGTTCTGATAAAAAGCCACTGGAGAAGGAAATGGCAAACAATTCCCAGTATCTTTGCGAAGAAAATCCCATGGACAGTATTGAAATGCTAAAAGATATGACTTTAGAAGACTGAGTCCCTCAAGTTGACAGAAGGACCTCAACAACAACAACTGAACTATATGCACAGTGTCCAACAGAAAATGCCAAATGTGATGTCACTTGGCACATGGCAATAGAATTTCTCTCTTCTCCAAGCTTTTGGTTTTGCTGAAATCCTTGCCTGTCTCTTCCTCAGGAGAAGATCTTCTATGATCTTTCAGGTCAAAAGTTGTAGCTTTTTAAAAAAATGGATATTTTTCAAAAGCAAATGCCTTCAGTCATACTACCAATAATGCCCTGTGGTGCAGAGCGGGATCTGACTTTGGCATTTCTCTTCTTCCTTTGAGGAATGGCCTGCCATCTTCCCTTTTGAATCAACTCCTCTCCCTGTTGGATGGCACAAATACCACACTTTTTAGAACAAAGAGTCGGACCCTTCTACCTAGCTAATGCTTCAAGTGTGCTTTTTTGTTTACACTAAACTTTCTTGTAGATCTAGGATCTTTTCATGGGCTTAGATCTCTCTATCAGTATCACCATTATAGTTTATGGTGAATATTCCCAATTCCTCTTGATTTAAATCTTTGCAAGATAGACTAAAACTACTCATAATACATTAAGAGTTATTTGCTCAATCATTAACAACTTTGGGGTTCAGAGTACCTGAGTTTCCCATGTCTAAATATTTTGCATTCTCCAATGTAGATGTCTGGGCAGGGAAAAGTCACAGAAATCAAGCTAAGTCCAAGGGCAAAGTTATTATCTCTCCTATTAGACTAGAGACATTTCTGTAGGTGGATATAGCCAAAGTCTAAAAGGACTTAGATTACATTTTCATTCAGATAACTCAAAAGGCAATAGAAAGAAAACACAATTCATAAGTAGGCTTGAATATATTACTAATAATCACTTATGCATGAGAAATAGCATAAAATATCAGTGGAAATATATATGACCAGAAAAAGAGGTGGGCAGTCATATAATAGTAAATATAAGAGACAATTGATAGAAACTTGAGTGATGCATTAGTAACCTTAAGATACTGAAAAAACAAGAGGGATGTTCCCAGCCTGCTCTGGGGATTCTCTATGAAGGATTTATGGATAAGCACAGACAACAGAACAGGGTTTTTTGTTTGTTTTGTTTTGTTTTGTTTCTCAAATTGAAAATAGACAATGCATTCTCTGAAGACCTGGAGTTATACGTAGTTGGGGAGAGAGAGGAATAGAGTGAATTCTTCATTGGATGACAATAAAATTGATATTTTAGATAATTAAATTAGTGGCCGTATCAAGAACAGATTCATGTTTCAGCTTGGAAAATCCATGTTTTAATTTCTGTGCTTCCATATGTAAAATGCAGTAGATATAGGCAAAATTAAATTGTGACAGATATAATTAGACTGAAATATAGGCTTCAATTAATCTATTAGTATTTATTAAGTACCTACTAGACATTGTGCTAGATATTAGGAATACAAATGCAAACAGTCCTTGAATTAGAGGAGTTTCCTGTGAGAGGTGATGGTAGAGGATGAGATCAAGAGTTTGTATAGAAGCATTGATCATGATGGGGAGAAGTTACTTCATCAGAATAGAGTAAAAGAGGAGAGAATGGAAGATGATACCAAGGAATTGTGAGATCTAGAGAAGAAAAGGAGGCCCCAATAGACTAAGAATGACCTATGTTTTTTCAATGAAATATTAATATAGGTCAGTTGTGGAGAGGTTGTGGGAAGGTGATTATGTGATGCTTAAGTTTGAAAGGGAAGGTTTGAAATAGCCATCATGGAGATCACCATAGACACCACTTATGAAGGAATAAAGAGTTGACAGTGCCTTGCAATGAGGGCCTGATTAAGATTATAAAAATAAATCTGTAGAAGACTCAGTCATTTTGGTTGTACAATTTCCTTTGGGTTCTCTTCAGAAGCAATTACTTCCCTTTCTCTCTTCCCATATATGCAATGACTTAATTTCCAATTTTGTAAATTTTTTCTTTTAATTCTTTGTATTACAGTATCTAATGTAATTGCATATGTGGCTATAAACTTCAGAAGATAGATCCTGTGTTTTTCTTTCTTCATTGTAGCATTGTTTTGCTCATTAATAAATTCTTCTTTAAACAGTAAAAAAAAAAGAAAGAAAAAAAGGAAGTTGATGGTATGAGTAACTCAGGCTTGAAATTTAGCAAGGCATGAGCAGTGATAGTACAAGGAGGTAAAGAATTAGAGATGAGAAGATGGTGTAATGTTAAGCTAGTTAACTATAGGAACTATAGAACAGAGATTATAAAGGTAGGTAAGTGAAGATATAACAGGAAAATTATTGAGAATGTGGGCATTTAGGTGGTGGATTGGATAGAGTACCAATTCTAGAGTCAGGAAGACCCTTCTTTATGAGTTAAAATCTGACCTTACTAGTGATATGACCCTAGGCAAATCACTTTATCCTGGTTGCCTCAGTTTCATCATCTATAAAATGATCTGGAGATGGAAATGTCAAACCACTCTAGTATCTTCACCCAGAAAACCTAAAACAGGATCATGAAAAGTCAGCTACAAATGAAACAATAAAACAACCAGATTGAGAAAGTTCTGATGGGTGGAGGGTCTCAAGGTTATGGGAAGGATTGGTTAGGGAAGAATGAGTGAGGCATAGGGAGATGGAAGAATAGGCGATTATGGTCAGATAAGTCAATTTCTGAACTCTTCAGCATGAAGTCCAGAATTGGTGGATCATAGCAACATTATGAGCCAGGCTCTTTCTGTGTGAGGAATAGGTAGAAGGGGTTGAGCAGCCTGAGGAACTGGGAAATTAGGGTGTTTAAAGAAACATCATCATAGTATGCTGAAGTCTGGCATTAAGATAGCAGTTGTGAAAAAGACTGATCTAGATACTAAACTCCTAGTGGGAAGATGAAGGAACTTGTGACTACCAAGAGGATCTGGAGTGGATGATATATTTGGTATAATAAATCTCAAAGGAAGAGAATTTGTTGATGTATGACTGCATATGTGAAAGTAACAAGAAATAAGGACCAAGCAATTCTCCCTCCATGATCAATTTGTGCATCAGTGGGTAAGAGAGAAGGTGCAATCAGTACTGGAATGTATTGTCACTCCTGGGGTGAGCCAGGCATCTGTGAAAACCAGAAGCTAGACTGATCACAAGAGGAAGAGGTTTATAAAGAAGAGAGATATGCCACTGATAGAATTACAACGATGCCTGGTTGACTCCAAGTTAGTACCCTTTCCATTGATTCTGAAGTACCTTTGGGATGGAATCTGCTTGCCTTTTGTTCAGGAAGCACCTTTTACTTTAAGGAGCTAGAAAGACTATACAGATGCTCTAAGGAGGACTAGGGAGCTATTTCAAAGTTTTGCTGTAGCCTCAAGAAAGAAAAGTAATCCTTAAACTTAAAAAACTAAAAAGTTAGAAAATGTTTTTTTTTTCTTTTATGTTAATTGAGGAAGAAAATAAAATAGTATTTAATAAAAGAAAGAAAAGTAAAGAAAATCCCAAGATTTCCTTTTAGGCTCTTACGGACAGAAAAGGAGACTAGAATTCAAAGTAGGTATTCTGCTTGCCAGAAATAGTTTTTCATTCAGCCTTCCTTTATACACATAGCTGGTAAGAGTCTGAGACTAGATTTCAACTCAAGTTTTCCTGACTCCAGGTCCAGCACTCTGCCCACTGCACTACCCAGCTTGCTAAGCAACATATTCTATCCTGACTTTGCCACTGATTTGCTCTTTGACGTCTCTAGTTTTCAGTTCCTTCATTTTAAAACAAGGGGATTGGATTGGACATTTCCCAAGGTTCCTTCTAGCTCTAACATTTTATGTTTCCCTAATTATAGTTTAATAAATGAAAGAAGTATAGGGGAAGTTAGAGTAGGGAGTCAAGATCTCAGAAGTGAGCTGATTCTCTCCAGATGATACAGATTGAAAAAAAGAAGAAAATTCTACATTTTCCAAAAATATGATTCAATGAAGGAGATTTCTTCAGTAGAGAGAGGAGGCTCATGCCATATTAAAAATCCATGATGGAAAAAATAACACCAAATTCCAATGCAACAAACACTATCAAAATACCTGCCCCTCCCCCAATAATAAGAAAAATGATAAAGCTCTAGCTGATGCATTTACTAAAGTATTACTAGGTAATAAGATCATATAGATAGGTAATAAAGGCCTGAGTTAGGATATTGGCTGTGAGAATGGAGAGAAGAGGATACATATGAGACATGTTTTGAAGAAAGAAACAAGATTTGGCAATAGAAAGAGAAGTTAAGAATCAATTTGTGAGGATGAACTCAATGGATGGAGAGAGACTATTATTATTCAGTTGCAACCAGTTCTTCATGATCCATTTGGGGTTCTCTTGGCAGAGATATTGGAGTGGTTTGCCATCTACTCCAGCTTATTTTACAGCTGAGGAAACTGAGGCAAACAATTATATCACTTGATCAAGGTCACACTGCTGGGAAGTATCTGAGTCTAGATTTGAACCTAGGACCTCTCATCTCTGGGCCTGGCTCTATCCAGTGAGCCACCTAGCTGCCTTTGTAATAGAGAGACATTTTTTAAACCCTGCCTTCTGTCTTAGAATCAATACTAAGTATTGGCTCCATGGCAGAAGAGAGGTAAGGGCTAGGCAACTGAGGTTAGATGACTTGCTCAGGGTCACACAGCTAGGTAGTATCTGAAGCCAGATTTGAACCCAAGATCTTCCATCTCCAAGCCTGGCTCTCCATCCACTAAACCACCCAGCTGCCCCTACTTCAGTCTTCTCAAGGTTTGTTTTGAATATGCACACTCAGGAGGAACTAGAATTTTAGGTGGCTCATCTCAATAAAAACATCCTTTTGTTATTGCCTCTCTGTTCTCAGGGGTTTTCTGAGTCCTGAGATGCTCCACATTGAACAGTGCACATCTTAGACCTCCCTAAGTAGCAATGTAATAATGCTTCTTCATATTCAGAACAAAATAGCATGGATCTTTTAAGGTCAGATCTACTTAACCAGAGCGAAGCAGGTAGCTGAACCCATTATCAGATTAATTTCAGATGAGCCTGGATTTAGGGATTCACAAAATTCAAATAAAAGGAATTTTTAACCTTTTTTCATTTCTTCTCCAATCCTCCAGCACAACTGTTGAGGATTATAGTTTACAGCGGGAAAAGACCTTAGAAGTCATCTATTCCAAGTCTTCATTTTATAGATGAGGAAACTGAGATGAAGTGACTTGCCAAAGGTCCTACAGAGCAGCAGTATGCATCCCGCTGAAATTCTAAGCCAGACCTGCTGGCTTCCCATAGGACAGTGTCTGTACTGGATGCCCCTAGATCCCATCCTTACTCCCCAGAAGGCATGGGTCCCTCTCCTTGGCCATGAGCTGGTTTAGCTGGTGCAACTATCCTAATCAATTGCTCCTGGTGGATGACATAGCCTCCCTTCCTGGCTATGACTATGGGACCCTTGCCTACTAGTGGCATTTTCTCCACTAAGGGTAGAGGCAGGGGACTATCCCCTCCCTTTCAACCTAACATGCTGACTTAATTTATACCATTCCAGGCTGAATATTTGATTAGGCTTTGCTTGCCCAGACACCCAACCCTTTTAGGTTGCTTGTCTTATCCTTGGTCTTCTCTTAGATTGGTTATCTTGCTTACATATTTAATTCACGTATTTCTCCAGGTTTTCCCTCCAGATTAATTATAAGGTATTTCCATATACATAACTGTTGGTACATATGTATATCCCAAAGCGGAGTGTTTGGGGGGTGATGGGGGAGGCAGAGAACCCTGGGCCCAGAAGTAAACAAACAAGCTCTGCAAAGGGACTTCCTATTGGCTTGCTAAAGGATCCTCTTTTCTACTCCAGTGGCTGGTCCATAGGAAATACCATCCAATTGTCCCAGGCTTTCTCAAGATTAGTTTGCTTGGAGATGAAAATGGTTGTCTCTGACTCCGGGCAAAAACAAAGACTGTAACCAAAGGCAAGTCTCGAAGAGGCAATTTCCCAGCTATAGAAATTCTCACTTAGGCCAAAAGAGATGATTTCTAAGGCTTCCCCATTGTTACTGGCCTCTTGTGATGTTAATAGTATGCTTAAAAGCCAAGATCAGGAAAGGGGGTAATGTCACTTTAATAAGAGGAGTAAGACTCCTAGGCTTAGCTCCGGCCAAGGAGAAAGTAGAAAGCCTTGCAAAAAATAATTGAAGCCCCTGCGAAATATTTCAATTTTTTTATTGATTGAAGGCAATTATCCCTTAATTGCATATTTAAATGAGGTATTAGGAGGTTTAACTAAGCAATGCCTCTTAATTGCTGCTGCACACTAGGTGTCACAGATTGTGTTTATTTCATATGTTAATTAAAGAGAAAGGGGGTATTTTATTTTATTGACTCCCAGGTTCTGGGAGGAGGGGCTGGGCTGTTCAGGACAGAGTCTGTCTCAGGTGTTTAGAGCACACCGGGTATTAATATCATCATTAAGGAGAGGCGAAAGGCTCTTTTTCTTTTAAATAAAGAGGTATAACTCCATTTTATAGATATCTAGTCATTTAAGGACAACTAAAATGAGAGAGGGAGGAAACCCCACAAAAATCATTCTCTTTAGGAAAGAAATCTTGAGATATCTCCAAATAAGGATAAGATGAAATGCAGATTCAGATCCAAGTAGGAAAAAACCAGGCCCCAAATGGTCAGGAACAAGGATGCTGTTACAGGGAACCCTAATAGCCTGTGGGCACTGCCATTGGTCAATGGGTGGCAGTGGGCCAGCTCTTCTGCCAGTCACAGTGTTACTCTGTGCTACACTGTGAGTGACTGGATGGGATGAGATGGCGAGCTATATTACCGCTCTCTGGGGATGGAGCAGACAGAAATCTGAAAAACAAAACAATACCAAAAAACCCTTCAAACTCATGCTTCTTAGGTAATGATTTGTGACACTCTGGGAAAGGATAGCAAACTGTCTGCATTGATTGGTCGAGTCTACACTCTTTTAGATTGAAGGTGTTCTGATGAGTTTTAATGTCATGATGCAATGAGTTGGGGCTAGAAGAAAAGGAACAAGTTTTGCTTCCAGATCTTCCTTTTTTTTTTTATTTGCAATGCAATCCCAAAATGAGAATAAAAAGCCAACGTGCAGATTTATAGTTCTCTGAGGCTGAGCCTATGAGAGAGTGAAGAGTAAATCAAATGAAAAGTGAGAAGGAAAACTAATTAGGAAATCCCTCAAACTTCCAAATAATTTTTTTGTTAAGTTCAGACTAAATATCAAGCAAGACTTTCTATCATATTACTTCCCTTGCTTGGATCAACATACCCAAGAGAATCATAGGATGATCAGTTTACCTATCCATGATTAATTATCAAGTATTAAGTACTTACCATGTAACTAGGAGAAGTAGGATAATGGTTAATTATTTTTAAAGCCAAGAATTAAATTTCTGCCTCTGATCTATATTGATTGTGTGACCTTGAGCCAGTCATTTAACATCTCAGTATTCTAGTCTATAACTTTCAAGTTGCAGAGAAGATGCCAACCTGTAGGTATGAAGAGAGCTTCCTCCCCTAGGAGTCCCCTATGCCCAACAAAATCATAAGCCAGGTCTCTCTAAGGTGCTAGTCACTGTGATAGGTAGAAGATACAAATATAAAAGTGGGACAAGAGCTGCCCTCAAGGACTTTATACTCTAGGAAAAGGACCCCACATATTCAAGGAGAAGTAGATAGAGGACATATACAAATCAAGTTCAGAATTATTCTTTTTCTGTGGGGGCAAGGGTAGAGAGAGGGTTGCTAACCACTATAGAATTAGAAAAGACCCCCAAAGGAGACAGCACTTGAGCAGAATCTTAAATGGAACTGGAGATTTCCAAGAGGTGGAAGTGAGAAACAAGAGCATTTTAGGCAGCAATCGATCGATATCCATCAATGAACATTTTAAAGCACCACCGATTTATGAGATGGTGTGCAAAGCACAGAAATAGCAGTCATTAAATAAGATATTTGTAAAGTGCTTCTTGCACAGTGTCTGGTACATAGTAGTGCTGTGGGTACTAAAGTTGAACTCTGCTCCCCACTCCAGGTTTGGGAAGGATACCTTTTGCAAGAATGCAAGACTCCAAAACTTAGCTTAAAAATAAAAAGAGAAATTTATTAATTTAGAAAGTAATGTTGAGAATGGCCAGGAGGATAGCAAGGTGGAACAGCAAGATGGGGAGCCGTTCCTTGGGAGGACAGTATGGATGGAAAAGCTGTCCCCGCAACAACATCAATTCTAGGGATTTTATACTCTTTACAACAGTGTAGACATGATGCCCTGCCATGGTGACTCTAGAGTGGTAAACACTCAGGCATTCAGTGGGGGTTTGGTCATCTGACCGGGTCTGCCTGGAGACATAGGGGGTGACCCTCGTAGTTTAGAGGACAGATGGAGGTCCGAGATACAGCCTGATGGGGTGGAGGTGTAGCCTGGAGGTGGATCTCTCTGTGGATCTTAAATCTGAAGGACAATCCAAGGAGCATAATCCTCTCAGGGTCTTATAGGAGTTATCAGACATTTTGGTTTAGGAGTCACAAGGCTGTTAGGGAGCCAAGGAATTTCCCTGATAATAGTTTGCCTGAGTTTCTGGGGGTACAGTGCCCATGCCAGTAAGGTGCCATAGAAATACTTATTTCCTCCCTTTCCCCATCTCAGTCTATGCAAAGGCACAAAGGTGAAATGAATTGTGGTATGTAGGGACCAGTAAGAGAATCAGAATGGCTGAAGCAAGGCTAATATGTAATCTACCTTTGAAATATTGGTTAGCGTGAGATGCAGAAGGCTTTAAATGCCAGGAAAGTGAGTTTGCTTTTGACCTTGGAGCCCCTGGAACTTTCTGAGGAGAATAAGATGTTCAGATTTAGAGCAGAAAAATTACAACTCTCCATTTTACAGATGAGAAAAAGTGAGGCCCAGAGAGGTTGAATGCTATGCTGAAGGTTACCTGAGTAAGGAATGAGGGGGTTGGAGGGGGGGAAAGGACTTTTAATACCTGTAGTTAAAGAATGGTATAGCACTAAGCAACCACATCTGGCCATAGTGAGGAGGTGTAGGTACGCCCTTTTGAGGGACTGGATATAATTACATGGGTTAGGACACGATTTTTAATGATTTTCTTTTTCTTATCCCCATCCCATAGAATGGATTCCTCCTCTCCCCCCTTCAATAACTAAAGGTAATTCTTCTATAGCTCCTGGAACACCCAACTTCATGTTGTTCGCATCTTTCTGTCCTAAATGGACTGTGAATAAGCTTGAGAAAGTTGACAGGCGGCAGGAAATTTCCACAAGAAGAAAAAAAAAACCTTCCTGTCTTGCCTTGGAGAAAAATTTTTGGATTGGTAAAATGCTTTGTGTTATGAAGGATAGTTCCAATTTACGGACTCATGAGCTTGGAGTGAAATTTGCTTCCATCCTTATCTTTATGTTACAGCAATGGTACCCACATATGATAAGTCTTCACTGGCAGAATTTTGAAAAAGTAATTCCAATGTAGTGAATAAAAAAAAAGAAGTGCTATCAAGGAAAAATATTTTTTTCTCCCCTGGAATAGAAACCATTATTTAAACTGTTTGATGCCTCAGGCTTCTATTCATACAGAATCTATTCCTGCAGTCAAAACATGTTCTCTTCTGCAGATATATATGTGTTGTGTGTGTTTTTTTTTTTTTATCTGAGACTGAGACAGTTCTTTCTCCATGAAGTCCATAAAGAGAAATTGCCATTTTACTCTAACACAGAGAGGCCGGTGGGTGGGTCTTAGGAGTGCCTAGATTCACAAATGAAAATTACTGCAATTATGGGTATTTCAAAACAGCCCCTTTTGCACTTCAGAAGACTAATGGCTAGGTCAACAGCTGGAAGGGCCTCTATGCAGATTCCCTACTCAAGAGAGAATGCACATGGCCCTCAGTTATATGTCCACAAAGGAACATAATAAGTCCCTAAAGACATCCCTCCCCCACCTCCCTCCTGGCAACCCTGCCCCTCCTCCCATAATTTTTCATTATACTTTGTTTCATAAAAAATGGGCATAAAATTTTTTGGTCTGCACAAGGTTGGTCTGGGAGAATTCATCCATGCTATCTTGTAGGCTGAAAAGAGATCCAAATTGCAGTTTTTTAACATTTCAACTTTTTACACATTTTGCACAAATTTACCCTCTATGTCTGATAGTTTTTTTTCTCATTTGCTATGGATTGAATATAAGCATGAACCCTCTGTAGTGTTGTTTCCCTCAGTTGGCATGAGAGGTCCTTGAGAACAAAGACCATCTACTTAGCAGTGTTTCATACTGCCAACTTGAAATCTGGAGACCCCAAATTTGCCCCTGTCCCCTGAGAATTCACCTCTGAGGGAAGTTCTGAGACTTCCTTATTTCATTCTGAACAATAGACCTTGAGGTAGTTGAGGGTCCCAGCTGGGTGGGACTAGTAGATCTAAATCAAATGTTAAGTACCCTCTTGTCCTAGTAGTTTTCTCTCATTGTATCAGTCCTCTCCCTTCCTAGACTGGATCTTTCCCTTCTGTATCCATTGTAAAGCATCAGCCTCTCCCTGCTAATCCTGTCTTGGACTTCTCATTTCCTTATAGCCATGGTAATGCCAATCAATCCTACTTCCCAGTCCTCAATTCCCCAAAAGGTATAGAAATTCCCCAAGTTCTATTGTTCTTTGGAAAATCATCTAGCAGGGTGCATTCTCCCAGGGATGGTCCCCAGAGCCCCAGGGTCTTGACTTTGAGTAGTTTAAGGTCTTTGGTTCTGTAATAGGGGCTGATTACTGAACCTATCTCTTTCCTGATTAAAGACTTGTTTTTTCTGACTGCTTTAGTAGGTCTGGGTTTTTAAAGGTTAACAATATGTAGTAAGTATTTAACTTATTTCTCTACTTCTATCCTTTTCATGTCTTTTCATCTGTAAAATGGGCACAAGTAATTCTTTCATTGTCTCTTATCAAAGGTTGATAGGAGGATTGAATGAGATAATGTGCATAAGTAAAATTTTGAGTAGACCTATGATTTCATCATTATAGGAATCTCCTAATGAACAAACTTCTACCTTTTCCTACCTTGCTGTCTTCTTGTGGACTTCATCATCCTGGAATCTCACCATCCTGAAAAACAACATAAACCTTGAAGCTTATACCTTTTCAGCACCCATCTATCCTCTAGAATCCCTTCCCATTTCTGATTGATGAGGGTGGAAATGGTGAAATCCTCCCAAATCCTCCATTTAAAAGGACATCAGGGATAGCCATTTCATCCTTTCCCACCAGGCTGTATTTCTCTGGATTTTATCATGTGCCATCTTCCCTTCAGCTTCTTTTTATAAATTGTTCTTCTTTAGATTGTGAACTTGAAGGCAGGGACTGTCTTTTGTCTTTCTTTGTATCCCAGTCCTTAGAGCAATGCCTGGCACTTAGTACATGTTTATTGTGGTATGTAGAGATCAATAATGATTAGAATATGCTCTACAATTTGTTGTCTTAGAGAATTTCTGGGGAATGGCATGATTAAGTGTTTTACCCAGGGGCATATAGCCTTCAGAGAGTTTTTTATCTCAGATCTTTCTTACTCCCAAGGGCAGCTTTATCCATTCTAGGCCAGCACTGTCCATTATGCTTGATATTTAAAGGCAAAAGATTATAGAAATAAGAGCTATTATTATTATGATTTATACTTTACATTATCTTATGTTTTCTTTATTAACCAGTCAATGCGCACATACTAAAATGCTAGGTGTTGTGCTATCCATTAGGGATACAAAGAAAAAAAAGAAATCCCTGCCCTCAAATAGCTTACATTTTAATGGGAGAGACAAGTACAGAAATAAATAGGTACCTATAAGATGTTTATGGAATTGATGAAAGATAACTCTAGAAGGAGCAGCCTTAGAGAGGGGAGTAAGAGTAGACAATGTGAAAGACCTCCAGCCAGAGGTGGTAGTCTTGAGGGAAAGAGAGGGTAAGCTTGTTGAAGACAGAGTGAAAATTTGCCTTTCCCTTTGGATCCCTCACAATTTGCATTTGAGTATTGTGTAGAAAATCAGTATGTGTCACACTGAAATAGATTATTTCTCAGCTTCTTGCCTCTATCAAAAAATGGTGACCGATTTGGAATTTTGGATATCTTGCTTAACTTAATTCCTATCAGTCCATTCATACTTAAAGCATTGATCTAGAAATGTCATGGAAATTGAGGCTTTTGTAAGATTAGGGGGAACTGGGAGTTTGGATGCATCTTGAATACCACAACTTGGTTAAGTAGAAGGAAAAATGGAGGAAGCACAACTGACCCTGAGGGAACAACAGTTATTATGGAAGTCTGGTATTTCCCATCTCAGCTGAATTCAGGTGTGCAGAAAAAGAACGCCAGGCACAAAAATACCAACATCTAACGAAAGGCTCAAGCAACGAATTTGGATCAATGTCTGGACAATGTGAGTTTTTACTTCTCCTTTAGCTCTGTGGGAGTTCATTTCCTGAGCAGAAGTCTAGAAATGAGTAAGTTAGCAATACATCTGGCTTTGAAGAAGACTGATGGCTTTATGGGGCTAAGCAAGTCACACTCAAATGTTAGGTCACTGGGTGAGAACTCCATGGCTTTGGTCTGCATTTGGATAGGCTTTAATTAAGGAGAGAGGCAGTATTATGCCAGGGAGATAGTAGTGGGTCTAGGGCACTTAATGGCTGTATGACCTCTTGGGACCTCAGTTTCCTCATCAGTACAGTGGTGATGACACCAACAGAGTTTTATGAGAAACGAACTATTTAGATACAAGTTGTTAAGTAGCACCATCTGGGCAGGAGCAGTGCAGTGTTTTTAATTCCGAAGTTTTCAAAGCATTTCACCTGCACCTGGTATCATCAACAAAGTATATTTGATCTTCAAATATGTTCATGATTCATTCTCTTCATCTGAACAATAAGTGGAATAATAGACTAAAGCAAATGACTAACTGGCTGCCATCTAAGAAGTGGTATGAAATATGTTATCCAGAAAACATAAGATTTTAAAAGGAATTAAACTGGCCAAGTGGCAAGATACCAGTAATAGATACTAGGACCCAAAAAGAGTAAGAGGCTCTTGCCTGACAAGAAGAGTCTGAATATACTATGGGGAATCTCCCATTGTTCTAGACCCTTGCCACTCAGGTGGAACCTGGAAATTTTCATATCTGGTAGTCCTCCAATGGTAGCACCAGATCCCCTGACAAGCATTTAGGCACACATAGCAGTGGCTCTAGAATGTTTTATTCAAACAGTAAAGGACACAGAAAGGAATTTCTCCTAAGAAAGTATCAAAAGAGCTCATTATCCTTCCCATTGAGTCTCCTTTCTTCATATCTAAGGACATTTACAATTTCTATGACTCACAGCATCACTTTCCTAAGACATTAGTGAATTTATTTCTCCACTTTGCTTATCACCATAGCCCTTTACTCATCAATTTGTGTCTACTTAAAACTCTCCGAAGTTATCCACTGTCTGCCATAGTCCTCTGATTCTTACATATTTAGCTGGTCTTTCTTACTGTTGTCACTACCTTCCATCCTAAGAAGTTGGTTTAGTTAATTCAAGAATCCAAATTTCTTAAATAGCTGGATAGTCTTAAAGACTTTTTACTCTCCTGGGCCAGAATGCTCCTTAATTATTTAAAATTTACTGTTTATTTACATTGAGGCTAGGAAGTATACCATAGCACTATTCTATACAAAAATTCACTTTCAGAAAACTGAGAAAAATTCCTAGTTGCCCCATGTGACTGAGCCTCTTTTTCCCATTCCTGACTGACCTAAGATAACTTCATTGTCCAATTATTAAGAATTGGCTCCTTCTTTTTCCCAACCCAGGGTACTTAATAATAGAAAAGATTTCAGTTTCTTTTGCTTTTCTTCCTTTTCCCCCCCCCTTTGGGACAGTGGTGCCAGTTTATGCCAAATTACTCCAGGCTTCTTCTTGAAGAAAGGACAGAAAATGAGGAGCCAGAGACTGATCTCTGGACTAATACTAGATGATTCAAAAGGAGGAAGGGCAAAGATTCAAAACTTTTGCTGCACATAAAATATTGAAGGACCTAGAAGAAGACTTCTTGTTGGATAGCTCCTCTTTCACATGGAATAGTGATGGGAAGACATGGTCAAGAATCTTACAGGATGAGGAGGCTGAATGAACTTTAGTCTGCATTGATAAAAGGAGTATTCAATGAGCTTATAATCCATTGGAGAATGAAAATGTTGAATACCCATCCTACTTGCTAATACCCAGGGATGTTTCAAGAAGAATTAATGACTTAGGTGGGTACTTTTAGATACTAAGAAAAAAAATGCCATAAGGAAGATGTTATAATAAAGTAAGACAATATTGCATTTATTTACTTCTTTAATATTGATATAGGCATGGTTTGAGATGGGAGACTGAAGGAATGGAATGTTAATTTTCTCTTTCTTCCTTTCATTTCTCCAATGAATCCTGAGGCTCTTCCCCTCACCCTTTCTCTAAAACTAAGAAAGACATATAATTTTTGTAAGATGACTGAACCGGATATGAAGCTTCCTCACTCACCCATAACCCCCACAAATAACCTAAGAATCAATGCCCAATGTGGCAAAAATAGATGAATCTGGAGGGAAACTAAACAGGAAGGTGTCTGACTTTCTTGGACTCAGTTCCATCTCTGTAGGCCCTGGGGGCAGGAACAGAATGAACTGAGTAAAATCAACATGGTAACCCCTAGGGCAGGAATGTCAACCTCATCTTGTTTGCTAAGCCCCAGAGTTTGTATCTCTAGAGTACTACTAAAATCCACATCTATGTTTGCTTTTGCATAGACTCTGGAGACTCTTTAGGCCCATAGGGCAGGATTTTGGAGGTGGGAGGAATCAGGACAGAAACCTGCTCAGTCCCAGACTCTGGTGTTTGGGGAGGGCCAGTGAAAAAGGAGCACCTACTGGTGAATGCAATTGCTGAAGTCCTGCTGAGTGTCCATCAGCTGTGTTCACTCAAGACAGTAGAGTCCCTATCTGCAGTTGCCCTGATGGAAGGTGGACTGTAAGCTGGCAGTTATAGTGACAGAACTGCCTGAGACTTTTGATTGGAGCACCTGAGGTCAACCATAGACTAGAGTTTGATGGGAGGTTGGAGGATACATTTGTCCCTGGACTATAAAAACTATAATAATTAAATAGGACCTAGGAAAAAACCAAACAAATGTAAAAAATCCTGAAACCTGAAGTAACATATTCCAACAAAACAGGAACTCTGGAACTCTAGCAAAAAGCTGATAATTAAGTCTATTGGCCTGGCCATTAAAATAAAAATGATCAAGGAAAGGAGAAAGACCTTGACTATTGATAGCTATGATGGGGATGGAGAAGACCTCAGTTAAAGTTCAGAGGGTTGTGAAGTAAAAACATGTACTTCAAAAACTGCAAAGAAATACAAAAAGATGGCCATAAGCTAAAAAAAGAAGTAATTGAAAGAGCATTATAAAGACCTTTTAAAACAAATGAGAGAGGTTGAGGAAAAATTAGAAAAAAAATAAAAGCAATGTAAGAAAATCAAGAAAATTATGAAAGATCACCCAAATGGAAAAAGAGATCCAGAAACTCACAGAAGAAAATGAAAATGCATCAAGAACTGGAATTGGACAAGATGAAGTTAATGATTTCCTAAGGCAACAGGAAATAAATAAAATCAAAAGAATGAAATAATGGAAGAGAATATGACACATCTTATCACAAAAATAAATAATCTGGGAAATAGATCAAGGAGAGAAAATGTAAGAGTAGTTGAAGTCTCATAAAGTTCTGATCAAGAAAAAAGTTTAGACACCATTAAAAAAGGGAACATAAAGGAGGGATACCTAGAATGAGTTCATATCAAGAGCTAGCAGGCTAAGGTGAGGAGATAAGGAAGGGATCTGAGGACAGGATAGAGGAGGGATTTTTAGAATCAAACTCATATCAAGAAGTAGGAGTACATGGTTGGGGGGATGAGGAAGGGATTTTTTGAAAAGTAGATAGAATAAATACTAAAAGATAAGGGGAGAAAGGCCAAGGGAGGGACCTTTGGAAAGAGGGACCAATTTGGAATTAGGAGGGCAAAGGGAGAGGATAAGGAAGACTTTGGGGAAGGAGTGCAAATTGGAAAAGTATTGATCATAGGAAATTGGACATTAGAGGAGGAATACAGTGGAATGAAAAGAAGGAGACAAACAATGAGGAGGAACAGAATAAGTGAAAATACACAGCTAGTAACTATGTATGACACTGAGTATAAATGGAATGAATTCACCCATGGGAGGAAAGTGGATAGCAGAAAGGATCAAAAACTAGGACCTGACAATGTGTTGTTTACAAGAAACACAGTAAAAAAGAGTTATATACCATACATAGAGTAAAGATAAGGGGCTGGAGCAGAACATACTATGCCTTAGATGATACAGATTAGGCAGGAGTAGTAGTAGTCTTGATCTCTGGGGCTAAAAAGGATATAATTGGAAGGGATGGAAAAGGTAATTATACTCTGGATAATGAAGCATTATCAATATTGGAGCTGTATGCACCAAGAATCCTATCATCCAGATTTTTAAAGTTAAAGCTAAATGAGTTATAGATGGAAATAGATAATAAAATAATAATAGTGGGGGATTTTAATTTTCCCCTCTCAGAACTAGACAAATCTAATAAAATAAATAATAAAGGAGTTGAGATGAAAAGAATTTTAAATAAGTTAAATATGATAGATATCTGATAAGCCCCCACATACCTGTATGAGACTAGTAGTAGATCTAAGCCTGAGCATACATATAATACAAACATAGTTTCTAGAGGGACAATAATAGTTTATAAAACACACATATATTTTCTGCAAAAGTCTTACTTTAAAACTCATCATACTATGGAGATAATCTTGCATTCCCAAGGGGTATTAGAACAAAAGTTCCACTGGGTATGACCAAGAAGACTTGGTTTTAGAAAGACTATGGTCCTAGCACAGATTGTGTCTGTTGCTTAAGGACCAATGTAGGTATGTATGGCCCAGGTAAGGTATGTTAACTGAGAAGGAGATGGGTTAAAGTGACCAAATTAAATGCTGGTAAAAACATGGAGAAACAGGCCTAACATTATATTGCTAGAGCAGCTGTGCATTGTTTTTTTAGAAAACAAGATAGAAATATATATTAAGAGCTGTAAAGCTGTTCCTGCTCATTGACCTAGAGATTTCATCACTAGGATTAGGCCCTAAGGGCATCATTGAGAGAATAAAAAGCTGTGTATGTATGAAAATATTCATAGAAGCTTTGTTTGTAATGACAAAATAACTGGAAATAATACAAATGCAATGATTGGGGGAAATGGCTGAATACATTGTGATATTTGCATGTAATGGATTATATTATGCTATTCAAAATGACAAGTATTGGAAATATGAAGAAAATAAGGGAAATATAGGACAAGATGAATGGGAAAAAAGAGAATAAGAATAATATGTGTTATTATTACATAAAAGTCAAAATGAAGAGAAAAAATATCAACATAAAACATGTCCAAAGGTAATTCAAAAGCAGAGGATATTATATTAACCCACATCCAATTTATATATTTTCCAAAATTTATAAACAATGTGGAGTTTGTAATTATGAATATATTTTTTAATGTATTTATTAATTTAAATGTTTGGGTTTTTGAGGGTGATGGTGGTGGTGGTTACTAAGTATATAATAAAAAATATTCAAAAAGAAATCTTAGGGAGGGTCAGGAAATGGGGCAGTGTAAGAAGAAGGGAGGAGAGGCAGAAGGCATTCTGGAGTAGTTTTTACTCTCTCAGAAGAAGCAGAATGAATTAATTGCCCTGGAAAAAGAAATGGATCATTATTACCTTTTAACATAGCATATATGTATAGGGCAATTTGAACTAGTGAAACTTTTCTTTTACCCTAAATATTTAAAGTCACAGATTTAGAGCTGTAAGGAATCATAGAAGTCATGTAGACTAATATGGTCTTTTTACAGGTGAAGCAACTAAGGACTCAGGATGTAAAGCAACTTGTCCAAGATCACAAAGATTTTAGTTAATTGGGTCAAAGATTAGATTTCAGTCCAGGTTCTCTGATTCCAAGTGAGTTCTTTTTCTACTATATTTTTCCTAGTGTTCCCAAACACTAAGATTCATACAAGAGAGATTGGATTGTATATTTGTGTATATTTGTGACAATAGACACTGGCTATCATTGAACTTGTTCTCAGAGCCTTTTTATGTTGATAGAACTAGACAGAAGTTGTGTTCCTCTGACATGGTCTTAGAAAACTGAGGATCAACATCATGCATGGATTATAGGACTGGGCATAATAGAATTAGGGAATGTTAGAGGTGAAAAGCTCTAATATGGTGTAGTACTCACATTTTACAGATGAGGAAACAGGACCTCAGGTGTGACGTAGTTGGTCCAAAGTCACATTAACTGGCAGAACCAGGTTCTAAATTGGGTCTTACAGTATTAATTTCAGAACTCTTGAATGTTGTCTTAGGAAAGAAATGTATTGGAGTGTTCTATTAAATAATAATAACACTGGGGCTTTTGAAATGTATACTAAAAGATAATAATAAAACTACTAGTTTTTTAAATATAGATTAAAGTATATATACATTTTTCTTTGCTAAATTTTATTTTTCAAATGCAGCAACTAGGTGGCACAGTGACTAGAACTCTGGGACTGGGAGTTAGGAAGACTCATCATTTGGAACCTGGCTTCAGGCAATTGCTAACAGTGTGACTCTGGGCAGGTCATTTAACACTGTTTGCCTCAGTTTCCTCAGCTGTCAAAGGCTTGAGAAGGAAATGGGAAGCCATTCTAGTATGTTTACCAAGAAAATCTCAAATGAGGTAATGACGAATTGGAAACAACTGAAAAATGAATGAACAAAAAATTTCCCAAATAAATTAATTCCATTAATTTGACTAACTCCTAACACAATACACGAGAAATTATAATGTAATGGAGAATGTGTTGGGTCTGGAGTCAAAAAGACTTCAATTAAAATCCTGGTTCTGACTTACATAGCTATTATAGGTTAACAGTGATAGAGTATTGATAATAATAACACTAGTATCTTGCATTTACACAGTGCTTTTAATGCACTTTTCACATTTATTACCTTTTCATTCTTCATATCCCTGTGATATAAGTAGGGCAAGACTATTGATTATCCTTTTATAAAGACAGCATGGTATAGTGAAAACAATAGTGGATTTGAAGCCAGATCTGGATTGTAACTTTGGACAAATCAATTTATGTCTGTAGGCGTTGGATTCCTCATTAGTAAAATAGGAGCATTGGACAGGATAATCTTTGTACCTTTCATACCTAAATCCTGTAATTGCATAGGGAATTTTTAACCTGGGGTTCACAAACTTGCTTAAAAATATTTATTTTGATGGCTATATTGAATCTGATTGTCTTCCTTTTAATCTTAAGTATTTTATTCTTTTAAAATGATTTGAGAAAGGGTCTTTAGGCATCATTTGATTGCTAAAACGGTCCACGACTCAAAAGGTTAAGCATCTTGTACAATAAGCAAATGACCTGTATGTTTTACTGATCAAAGAAAGTATGAAGTAAAAAAAAAAAGAATATAAAGGAAATCAGAGTGGGGAAGTTGGGAGTGAAAGATAGTTTGGTATAGTGGGAAAAACAGTGGAAGAAGACTGAGTCCAATTTGGTTCTAATCTGTATTTTCCAACAACAAATTAAAACTTTGGGAAAGTGATTGTAGGTCCATCAGTATCAGTTTCTTCATGTATAAAATGAGGGCAGGAGTGTGATAGGTAGAAGAATGATGTTAGGTACTCTCTGGTCCTTCTCTGGGCAGAGGAATACTAGTTAATACTTAACAATTGGCTCTCTGAAAAAAAATGATACCCATAACACACTTTAAAGTTTAATCTGTATTATTATTTTCTCCATCACTTTCTTAAGGCTAAGCCAATAATAAAATGATAATTCTGCTCTGATTTGCTGATTTCTGAGGTGTAAATACTCACACTGAAAATTTAAAAATTGTCATTCTGAAAAGGCACTGAGCTGGCTCTGGGGTATCCTTATTCCTAATCCAAAATGACTAAGTAATTTAAGCAAAGACTACATGCCCATTGCAGCAATTAAGTCAGTAGTAGGGATAGGACAAGAGTAAAAGTCTCATGACTTCTCTTCCAATGCCTTGGTGGCATAGTAGTTAGAACCCTGGACTTGTAGTCAAGAAGGCCTGAGTTCAAATTTGTCCTTTGACATTTGTGTAACTGGATAAGTTATTTAGTAGCTATCTGCCTCAGTTTCCCTATATGTAGAATGGGGATAAACTGGCACCTACTTTATTAGATTGTTGTAAGGATCAAATAAGATAATAATTATGAAGCACTTAGAAGAATGTCTGGTACATAGTAAGTGCTATAGAAAATGTTTGCTTTTATATACTATTACCTACAGTTGTCATCTGAAGATGTTTTCCAGATAATGTGTATGAATTCTTGTGAAAATGAATAATGTGATTCTATGGGGGAGTATTCTCATAGACACTGTTTCTTTCACACCAAGATTCTCTGAAACAGTCTTTTTCATAAGCAATATTCCATTATATTCATATTTTGCCATTTGCTCAGTCATTTTCAACTTGTCTAAGATGCCTTCTAGGGTACCTATTGGGCTATCTACTAAGTAAATGTCCCTTTGTGAGAACGAAATGATGTTAATTACTTATCAATGATATTGAGGAGATTTCAACTGATTAAATGATGCTGGGGAGATACTAACTGACCACAACAAATGATATTTGTCTATTAATTGCTGATGAATTATATGGAGGGGGAAACATTAGCATTAGAGAATTGTATTACTAGAACCCTGGGAGAGAAACAAAGTCTTGACTCAGGAACTCCAGGATGGTGCTAGTGGACATTGAAAGAATAGTCCTGAGTCCATATTTAGGTTGCATATGCATCCACATTGGTAGGTCCAGTCAGAAGTTGTGTTCCTCTGGCATAGTTTTGAAAACTGGGGGGTGACATCATCCCTAGATGATTAGACCTAGCATGATAGAACCATGGAGCATTAGAATTGGAAGAGACCTCAATTAGTGTAGTGCCCACATTTTACAGACGAGGAAACTGGGACTGAGACAGGCAGGAGTCTGTTCAAGGTCACATAAGCTGGCAGAACTAGAATCTAAAACCAGTGTTTCAGGTCCAACTTTGGAGCTTTTGAATATCATGTAGCCACAGGCTAGAACTTTATTGGAGTGACCGTCTAAATATTCAATAATAGTATTGGACTTCTGAAATGTTTACTAAAACACACAATGATGGCAATAATGATATTAGTATTTAATATGTAGTTTAATGTGCATACATTGTTAAATTCTATTTCCTAATAAGTTAATTATATTCATTTACTTAAACCATCACCATTAGATTGTAAGCTCTTTGAAGGCTTTTGTCTCTTTTTAAAATTTCCCTGCACTTAGCACAGTGCCTGGTACATAATAGGTGCTTTCTGAATATTGATCAATTAATTGACCACAGCATAATACTAGAGATTGTGGTATGGTGGAAAGCACATTGACTCTGGAGTCTATCTCTGATATTTAACACTACTGAAATATTGAACAAGTCCCTTAGCCTTTCCATGCCTTAGTTTCCTTGTCTGTAAAATGAGGGAGTTGGATTAGAGGATCAGTAAAATCTCTCAGTCCTAAATCCACCAAGGAGATAGATTCAAAGTGGTTTGATGTTGTCAACATGGAAGAATTGGCACAGTAGGCAGAGCATCAGCCTTGCAAGCTGAAGGTCCCGAGTTGGATCCTCGGAAGGAGGGTGTGATGTACTGGGAGAGGCTTCTGGAGACAAGGAGAGTCATTTGACATCTTAAAGTCTTGTTGTTAGTCTGAGATCAGTGAAGGAGGACTTTCCCTGAGGGAGGAAACTCTCCTGTGACAAGGTCAAACCAGGAGCCTTCATCCTTAAGCTAAGTAAACTGGGGTTCATTTAATCTTTCTAGGCTACAAGTTTGGGGGCTTCTAGATTCCATGTTGACAAAGTCAAAGATAACTCCTCTTTCTGTTTTTCTTGCAAATATTAATTTTATACATTGTTATCAGTTATCAGTGAACAACCCCTTCTACCTCAATGTGTATCTGTTTTTCTCTTATTGCTACATTATAATTGTTCCAGGACAGATTTCAAAATGGCATTTTGTTAAATAGAGCTTTCTATTTAAAAAGATAACGCATTCCAAGAGGAATCACTTGCTCGCACCTAGGAGTGTCACATATGGGCACAAGAACCTGATATAAAAGAAGAAAATGTTGAATGCCAATCATGCTAAACTTTTTATAGTTAGAATCAATGTAATTCATGTCTGGCCTAGTAAAAACAAATTGCTAATCCAATAACTAATAATTTAGATTCTCAAATGAAAAGGTCACCTAATCTGTCTATTAGCTGCTTCCAAAATGGATGTTAATTATTATTATCGTCTGTATAGCATGATCAATGCCTAGTGTTTAATTCCATGCAGTAGATAGAATGTGGTGAGACTGGAACAAAGCCTTGCTCTGGCATAGGAAACTGGAGCTTTCAATCATCTTTAAGTTGCTGAAGTTAGAATGACTGAGCCTTAACTCATTCCCTTTGTCTTTCCCTATGGCCTGGAAGAAGAGAGCCCATGTGTGAGACCCTAGATCAAGGGAAAAGGCATTAGTTAGCATATAGCTATGAATATAATTGATGGTATTTTAAATACTATATGCCCCATGCAGGAAATTAGAAAGCCTTGACTTTGGGGGCAGTAAAAGTATCCAGGATTTTAATTGCATGTGGGGCATGATTTCATTTCATCTCCTAGCAAAAGAAAAGCAGCATGGTATCAGTTATCCCTGTAAGGTTTCAATTTGTTCTCTATTTCTTTCTTCTTTGTCAGATCCTTGATTTAGAGCTGGAAACCAGGACTGGAGAGATCATCTAGACTTCTGATATTACAGATTAACCAAAGCCTAGAGAAGTCAGTAAGCAAGCCAAAAAGGATTTATTAAGTACCCCTATGGGCCAGGTACTATGTTTAGTGCTGAAAATACAAAGAAAGGCAAAAGGAGGCCTTTCCCTCAAGTTACTTCCAGTCAAATGGGGGAGACAACATGCAGATGTATAAATAAGCTTTGTTCAGCACAAATTGGAAAGAATTAACAGAACAGATCCATTAGCATTAGGAGGGGGTGGGAAGAATTACTTTTTAAAAAAATTTAAAATTTCAATAACAAATTTCTACATAAATTTTCCAAAGTTATATGATTCATATTATCTCTCTACCTTCTTCCCTCTCCTCTCTGGGATTTTACAAGCAATTCAATCTGGGTTATACATATATTATCACATAAAACATATTTCCATTATTCATTTATGTTAGTGAATAAAACCCAAACTCCCAGACAGACACCCAAATGAACAAGTGATAAATCATATGCTTTCATCTGGATTTCTATTTCAACAGTTCTTTCTTTGGAGGTGGAGACTATTCTTTTTCATAAGTCTCTCAGATTTGGCCTTGATCATCATATTGCTATTGGTAGCAAAGCCTATCACATTTCATCATTCTACAATATTTCAGTTACTGTGTACAATGTTCTCCTGCTTCTGCTTATTTCACTCTGCATACTTCACCTAGGTCTTTCTAGCTCTTTCTGAAATCATCCTGTTCATCATTCCTTATAGTATAATAATATTCCATCACCATCCTATATCATAATTTGTTCAGGATATTGGTGGGAAGACTTCTTGCAGAAGATAGCCAAGCCTTGAAGAAAACCAGGAAAGGCAAGAATCAGAGACAAAGAGTGAAAGAATTCCAGGTATAGATGGTTGTTGTTCAGTTGTTTTTCAGTTTTGTTCTACTTTTCATACCCCTCTTTGGGGTTTTCTTGGTAAAGATACTGGAATGGTTTGCCATGTTCTTCTTCAGATCATTTTACAGATGAGGAAACTGAGGCAAATGGTTAAATGACTTGTTCAGTCTTTCACAGCTGATAAGTATCTAAGGCCAGATTTGAACTCAGGATGATAAGAGTGAAGTACCTTTTGCAAGGAGAAGTGACCAATTCACCCAAAGACACTCAACTAGTAACTGGCAGAAGAATTGGGATTCAAACCCAGGTTTTCTGACTCTAGGTTCAGTATTTTTTTTCACTGCGCCATGAGAAGCAAGCTACTGATAACATTTATTTTGGTGAGAAGTCTTTTAGAACAACTGAAATATTGCCTGAATCTGTTTCCATTTGCAACCTGTCACATTTCCCCATCTCCCTTTGAAAGGTGTGATAAAAGTGTCACTAGATTCAGAGCTGGGTTTGAATTCTATCTATCCCTTTATATAAGCCATTGACCTCTTTGGACCTTTATTTTGTCATCTATATGAATGTGGGGTTTGGATTGTCCAATAAGGGTTCAAATCTGGGGGAATTTGCAGAATGGCCTCAGGAATGGCTTCCTGTAAAAGGTGATACTTGAGTAAAGTCTTAAAGGAAATAGGATTCCAATAAGTGGAAATGAAGGAGAGTATATTCCAGGATTAGAAGACAGCAAGAGCAAAGGCTCTGAGATAGATGTAATAGTAGTAGTAGTAGTAGTAGTAGTAGTAGTAGTAGTAGTAGTAGTAGTAGTAGTAGTAGTAATAGTAGTAGTAGTTGTTGTTGTTGTGTGTGTATGTGTATGTGTATGTGTGCATGTGCATGAGTGTAGAAACAGTAGTTGAAGAGAGGGATATATAACAATCTGTATAACAATCTGTATAAGAAAACCAAAGAAAGGGATCTCTAAGGACCCATTTAGCTCTAACCCTAATGATCCTAAGAGAGGCAAATCCATAAAAGGAAACAACAGGAATGAAGGGATGGGGATGGAAATGAGAATGGTGTGTTTGGTATGGTGGAGCAGATTTTGGATCAATATAAGAAGTCCAAAAATGAAATGAAATGCCTCGTTGCTAGTGAATTCCTTGCCACTTGAGGTCTTCAGATAGAAGATAGATGACCCTTTGTCAGGGTTGAACAAAATGTCTAAAGTTCTTTGAGACTGCGAGATTCTATGACTAAGATATTTGCACAAATATTCTAAATAGATTTGAAATAAAGAAATGACACTATCCATCCAGGGCTCAGGGGGGGGGGGCCTACACAGTATTGCCTCTTATATTGGCCAGATTTTTCTATAAGGTCTCAGAAATAACTGATTCTTCCTCTGAAGCCCACCTGAATCATTTTCATCTCATCTCTCTTCAATGAACTTCCTGCTCTTCCCTCAGTCAACTGTCATTTATATAATCTCACCTTTCTCTTCATCCATTTTATATTTTGTGCAACTGTTTATTAATTTATTAATTGCTTCCAGACTTTGGATTCATTGTTATTAACTATTGTGCATTTTAATGGTATTTAGTTCCCTCATTGCTAATATTTATCGCTTCACTATCAATTCCCTATTCCCAGCTGTTGTTTTGAAATAGCATTATATATTATTATGTTTCTTCATTGCCTCTTCTCTCTGTCACAGCTGACTGCTTGTTTACCTCACCCTCTGTGGACTTTCCCTACTGATTTCTCTCATACTTGCTTTGACTACTTTGTTGTACTTCCTTCAATTCACTGCCCTTCCAATGATTTGTCATATTTCTCTATTCCCCTGTTCTCTTTTAAGTTTTCTCTTAATAGCTTCTTCTGTCAGTTTGTGGACATTTTATGATGCATCCCCTGTAACCACAGCTAGGACAACCCATTTCTGCTTGTTCTCTGGCCTTTCTCACTAGATCCCACTTCTATATCCCTATCACCTTATCCCGTTCCCTCACCTCCCATATTCCCATGATTGGCATAGATTTGTTTCTCCCCCCTCCCCAGCTCTTTCCCCCCCTTCCACTTATTCTCTTTACTTCCTTCTCTATGTTATCTGTGGATTTTGATAAGCTTCTTCTATTGGAGACTGGATGACTACTTGTCATAAGCTTCTAAAGGGACTTTATTCCTTTTTAAAAAATGGATATCTTTTGTTTAAATAATGTCCTTTTCCAAATAAGTCTCTTCTACCTTCTCCTACTGTATAATTTTCATAAAACCCAAGATAAAACATTTTTTGAGAGAAATTTCAGAAAAAACTCCCTAACTCCTTGAATCAATAAAGTTAACTATTTAAAGAAAGTGCCGTAAAGAAACCTACACTGCATAAGAAGATCCAGAATGAACTTTGGGATGTAATTGATTGAACTGAAGGGGGTTGAACATATCATTTATTCTGAATATAAACTATTATGCCCAAGGGAATTGCCCCCTAATTTTCTTTATTGGTTTTGCTCTCTCTCTTTTATTTACTTCTTATCTTCAACTATTACAATTTCCTCTTAGAAAGTACAATATTTTATGCACCTTTAGCTAGAAGAACTTTAGAGGTATAAGCTGGTTATGTTAAGTGATTCTTTGGGGTGGGGGTGGGGAGACTAGGGATTGTGAAGAATGAATGAAACTCTTTGTCTATCAGTCAGCAACTTTTAAGTTTATCAATCAAAAACTTAAGTACCCCTACTTAGTACCTTATTCACTAAGTATGAGAGTTCACAAGTCACTTGCTAGAATGGGTGACAACTCTAGAGGCTCACCATTGGCAATGCTAGGCAAATTGAAAGACTGTGATTGGTTCCTGTAAAGTGGGGAAGCAATAGGAAGTGATGTCAAGAAAACTGCTTTATAAAGGCCAGCTTGAGGATTCAGTCATTCTCTCTGTGTAAGTGAGCTAGACTGGAGGAGGGGACTATTTCCTTAGATCTTATGGTGGAGAGTGGAGTAATTCCTTCTTGGTTATTTGGTGAGGAGACCCTCTCTGCTTGTTGGTGCTTTGGCGGGACACGCCCTTTAGAGCTAGTTCTGGTGAGATTCTTGCTGATCTTGACCTCCTGTGCACTGAAGGTTCTTGGTGAATTCTTCAGCATTTCCTGGTTCTTAGGATTTTGGCTTCCTAATTAGGACTTTGGATTCTGGTGAGGTTTGCTTTCAGATTTGCATTTGTGGTCTGGAGACATTAGGATTAAACTTGGGGTATTGGTAGCTAGGCAGTACAGTCAGTCTCTTTATCTACATTTTTCCACTTTCACTCTTTCCACCTCTTTGTAAATAAAGCTACTAAAAGTCATTTTGACTTAAGCTGTAATATTTTTAAAATTGGGGACCACAACATTACTTTAGAACTTTCATATTAGCATAAAACCCTTAATTTAAATTCTTACACTACCCAAGGGGGATTCTTGTGTAACAAAACTTAAAAAATAGTTTATCAAAACCAACTGACATCTAAGACATTTGAAAACAGTTAAGTGACTAGTAGAAATCCATCAAACTGTCCTTTTCCCTCATACTCCATGAGTCTTTCTTTTGGTGGCTTTCTGCTATCTCCAAAATATACTTCTTCACCTTTTTTTTTTGAAACTATTGATTTCCCTTAAATTTCAGCTCAATCATCACCTTCTGTGTGTGTGAGTTCTTTCTTTGTTTGACTAGTTACCTATGCCTTTCCTTGACAATGACCTTACATCTACTCTGCATACATTCTGTAGATAATTAGATTTGTGTATTTTATCTCTCCCATTAAATGTAAGCTCCATGAGGGTAGGGATTATTTTACTTTTGCCTTTAGGATCCTGGTGCCTGGCACATAGAGCTGCTAAATAAATGCTTATTGATACCACCTTTTGCCTGGAAATGTATTTTTTCCTTCACATATGATACTGATATCCTTATTTTCTACCAACTCTAGCTGTATTCATGCATTTGGTAGAACTAGACACCACTGAGGGTGAAAAATAGTATCATCTGCTAGTGGCTTAATCTAAGATAGACTGTTTTGATATGGACACATTTGGCCCTTTGGTTTTCCAACCTATTCATTCATCTCTGAACTAAGGTTTGTTTAATGCCTTTGATGAAAATTGTGACATTCATATAGACTTTAAAGAGACAGCCTGTGGACTAACAGCATGTTTCAGGGGACCCTTGGTTGAAAGACAAAAAATTTTGCTTTTTGGTTTTTGATGTTGACCAAGGTAGAGTTCTTTCACTAGCTGAACTGAGAGAAATAGTGATTGTTTTTTGAGTCTAGAGGGACAATTACCCAGATGATATCCCTGCAACATAGGCTTTTTTCATATACTGTAGACTGTTATTATAAATAGCAAATGATAAAGGAAGGCAATAAGGTAAGATGAGTAGAAGGAGGGTTGTCACAAGGTAGAATATGATTAAATGACTAATAACAATAATGATGATGATGTAACAAAGCTCTGCAAAACACATTACGCATATTGCCCTATAAGATAGGCAACCCAAGTATTATTATCCCCATTTTATAGATGAGAACCTGAGGCTCAGAGAGGTTAAATAATCTTCCCATAGTCATATATTAATTAAAAGGCAGTTAGGTAGCATAAAGGATAGACTGTTGGACTTGCAGTCAAGAAGACCTCAGTTCAATTCCAGTTTCTGGCCAGGTATGCCACCCTGGGCAAGTCACTTAACCTTTCTCAGACTCAGTTTCCTCACTTGTAAAATGGGAATAATGACACCTACCTCACAGAGCTTCTGTGAGGATATCATATGATATTATTTGTAAAGTGCTTTGCAAACCTTAAAATTCTAGAGAAATGCTGGCTATTATGATATATCATATATAACATATTATATATAAAATGTGTTCCAAATCTTGAAGTGCTATACACAAGCTAGCTATTGTTGTTATTATTATTTTTATTAAGTGCTAGCTACAGGATTTTAACTTAGGTCTTCTTGATTTTAAGTTCAATTTCTATCCATTACAACTACTCGACATATACCAACGGGGTCAAAAACAGTGGGACAGGTTCTGCATACAAAAAAATTTGTAGCAGCACTTTTCAAATAGCAAAAAATAGGGGGGGGGGACTGAATAGCCCTTAATATGGGTGAACTGGTTTTCAAATGCAGTTATATAATAACTGTAAGAAAAAATAATGTTGAAGAATTCAGACAAACTTGGAAGAGCTTGTAAAAACTAATTTGGTGGATGTCTTAGTGACTCAGTGTATAGAGAGCCAGGCACGAAGAGGAGAGGTCCAGGGTTCAAGTCTGGCTTCAGGCACTTTCTAGCTGTGTGATTCTGGATAAGGCATTTAACCTTCTTTGTCTAGCCCTTACTGCTTTTCTGCCTTAGGACCAATACATAGTATTGTTTCCAAGACAGAAGGTAAGAGTTAAAAAAATGAATTCAGTATAAAGTAAGCAGAACTAGAACAATTTACTTCTACAACAGCCACAATAATATATGGAAAAACAATACTTAAAGTATTGGAATTCTAATCAAGCAATTGACCAGTATTGACCCCAGAGGACCCTATGGTATAATGTTCCTTCCTCCAACCAACAGAGAGGTAGATGGTAGATTAGACATGTGGAATAAGGTGGATTTTGTATGATATGACCAATAGGCTTGTTTATTTGGCTTAATTATGCTTTTTTTGTTGCAAGAAATGTTTTCTCTGGAGAAAGCAGGCTGTTATCAAGAAGGGACAACAATTTTCTTTAAAATCCTTAATAGGACATTGATTTAAATATTTTTTAAGAATGAAAAGCAGGCTGGGTCCTTGATAAGACCTTGAATACCAAGAGATAGTTTGGAGAAAAGGGAAGGTTTGGAAAGGTAGCTCTGGGGAATGTAATCCAAAGTCAATTGGGGGTAGAAGGGGATTGTCCTGTAGGAGCAAAAAGCCAATGGAGATGAAAAATATCATGAGTTTGTGGTGGACTCAGTCAGCATAGTTTGGTGACTTCGTCTAGCATTATTCAGTGGTAAGGGGGAGCTAATCTCTAATGTGTAAGTTTCTACTTGGCTCTAAATTTCAATTACTCTCTCTGTGTTTTCATAGCTGTTTCATATTTTTCAGTCACTTCCTTTCATAGAATACTGAGTACTGAAGCAATGGTTCCAACTCTGGCACTTTTGAGACTATATCACCAAAGATACTTTAACAGTACCTTCACAGTCCATTTGCCTTATTTGGCCTCCAAGTTTCTTCTGTAAGAGTTCTCAAGATAATGTAGCTTAGCTACATCTCACTCCAAGCTTTCTACAGCCTCAGCTAGGAATTGTAATAGTTTGAGTGCTGGAATTGGAGTTAGGAAGACTGGATTGTGTATTCTTTTCAGACCCTCATTGGCTGTGCGACTCTGTAATTCTGCTTCAGTTTCTTCTGTAAAATGATTCACTGGCTTCTAGTTTTAAATCTTTAACTCTCAACTGCTTTTCACTGTTTCATGAAGAGATGCCCCTTATTATTTTTGATCATCTGCTTTAAAATAATGTTTTACAAATGAACTTGTAAGGGTAGCTAGATAACACAGTGCTTAGAGTGCTAGGTTTGGAGTTAGAAAGAGCCTGGGATTAAATCTGGCCTTAAGCCTATGCTACTTGTGTGACCCTAGGCAAGTCACTTAACCACACTTACCCGACCCTGGCCACTCTTCTAGCTTAGAAATAATACTAAGACAAAAAGTAAAGGTTTTAAGGGGAGAAAATGTGAACTTGAACCTTAAACCATTGTTGTCCTTTGCTTGTCTTATCTATTTGGCCAGGAGGTCATATCTATTTTCTGGGCTTTTTTTCTTTTTATGGAAAAATTTTCTTTTTATTTTTCTTTTTATCTTTTTCTTTTTCTATTTTGGAGCCATAATTTTGCCAAAGAAATTAGGACAATCAGTTGATGTCATTTTCTTTTTCTATTTCCTATTTTTATGTGTTTACCACCTTGTTTAAACAGGTTGGGTTATATGTATCTGAATCTCATCCAGTATCATTTTAAATTGATTCTTCTTATTTTGTTTAATGTTCCCTTTAAGCAATTGTCTCATTTTTGAGGGGCTAATTTTAAGGCTGGAGAGGTGATCAGGCTTTCTCACTGATTCCTTGATATGTAGCCATACCAAAATATGTACTCTCTAACTGGGTAGTTAAGTGGTAAGCTTAGCTGCTATGCCACTAGAAGGTGAAGCAAAACTCAATGCAGAATCATCTATATTCCATGGGGACTTAATAGGCATATAGAGTAGTTGACCAAATCTGAGATAGATAAGAAGTGCAGGGAACACTGAAATTTCCAGGGCTCTAAGATGCTCCCAGTTTCTCCTGATGTGTAGAGTTCTTGGTCTTACATTAGCCTTTGATATATAGATACAGGTATCAGAATTCTTGAGAGGGTTGCAAGATAAAGCAATGCAACCTGAGACTGAATTGTTCTAATTCTTTTTAATATAGAGGAAAAAGCTCTGCTTTTAATGTAATTTGTCACTTTTCAATCATCTCTTGATGATTTAGGAGGGTTAGTTGGCCTGGGAAATATGGCTGAGCTCACAGACAACCTTTTTTGAACTTACAATTAGCATTTTAAGGGAGAAATGTACAATTTAAAGGTTCTTATAATAATCCTAAGGATTATCCTTATAAATCCTTATAAATCATATGGAGGTGGCAACTATCTATGGGTACTAAACCTGTCCAATTCAAGTACTAATAGTCATTCTCAGAATAAACTGGGTACCTGCCATTATTTTGGAGCTAGATAAAGAAGGTAGATGTTGTCTCAGTTTCTCACAAAATTTAGAAAAGGGGAAAATTATTGAATTTTTCATATGAGAACTATGAGATTATTGACAAATTGCAAGCAGAATTACAATAAACTATCCTTAATAAAAATTCCTTTCCAGGAAAAGAACAGTTTCTGAACATGCTATGAAATCTTGCAGTAAGGGGATTGGCCCTCTTAAACTTATTTCTTCATTTACACATTTTAATCACAATAGTAAAAAAATAAAAATAGTCAAAAATAAGGCAATGGTTCAAGAAAAAACCTCCAGTTTATGACCTGTTTGCAGAAAGACATCTGATACTGAAAGGATTACTACATCTGTAACTAAAGTAATTAGTTTGTTTTGTATATATATATGTGTGTATATATATGTTGTATATAAAATGTTATTATATATATATTCATATATATATATGTACATAATTTTTGTTGGTCTTTTTTGGTATGTAATGCATTAAGCCAAATGCATCCAACCCTTCCAATCCACTTTGTGGAGAAAGGATTTATGATTTATAGGAATGAGACTCTAGAGTAGTCTACATGTTTTTGGCCTGTTTTATTTATTTGTCCTGGACCATATTTTCCAACAGCCAGTCTTTGTCATCTTCCCTTGGATTGACAACACAGTGAAAGTCACCAAATATCAAGGTACATAATAATTTAGTTTGGAGGAAGAACTGTTAAGTTCTTCAAACAATTTCTTTCCTGCTTAATCCTTTTCAACAGATTTGATGCATGGGCTGCAATTATCTTTGTGGTGGTCCATTTGCTATGTTCACTGTCATCCCTGAAAGACTAGGTGGCCAAGTGCCTCAGTGAAATTTATTCTGACAATTTATTTGCTTTTTGGAGAATCTGCAGACTTGTCATTGCATTTGAGCAAAGCAGAAACTATGAATGTGATTCATTTCTTTTAGGAGTGTTTCACCTTATAAGTTGTTGAACCAAGAACACAAAACAGGAGTACAAAAATTGTGTTATTTCCCCCCTACTTTATTTTATTTTATTTTACATTTGGTACAATTTTTAATAATCATTTTCTGACATTTTGTAATCCATATTCTCTTCTTCCTCCCTTCTCTCTGCTTCCACAAGATGGCATGTAATAAGATATAGGTTATGCATATATTATCATGTAATATATTTCCATGTTTGCCATGTGAAAGAAAACACATTTCACTTATATAAGAAATAAACTCATAAAGAAGATAAAGTTAAAAATCCTATGCTTCAGTCTACATTCAGACTCCATCACTTCTTTGTATGGTGGAGGATAGGTTTTTTCTTTTTTTTTTTGTCATGAATCTCATAGTTATCTTAGATCCTTGCATTGCTGATAATAGTTAAGTTGTTCATAGTTGATTATCATACATTGTTGAAGTTACTGGTAATATTCTCTTGGTTTAGCTCACATTAATTTGCATCATTTCATATATATCTTTCCATGTTTTTTTATCTTGTGATTATCCTATTCAACATTTCTTATGGCAAAATAATATTTCATTAAAATAATATATCACAACTTTTTAAACCATTCTCCAATTGATGGACATCTTTTTAGTTTCCAATTCTTTGCTGCTATGAAAAGAGCTGTTATAAATATCTTTGTGTAAGTAGATCCTTTCTCCATAACATTGATCTTGTTGGGATAAAGATGTAGTAGCAATATTGTTGAATCAAATGGGGTGTGTGATTCTTTGGTCATGATCTCAAATTGCTCTCTAGAATGGTTGTATCAGTAAACAGCTCCATCAATAATGCTTAGTGCCCCAATTTTACCACACCACCTCCAGTGTTTATCATTTTATTTTTTGGTCATATTAACCAGTCTATAGGTAGGAGTTGGTACCTCAGAGTTGTTTTAATTTTTATTTCTCTAATAATGAGTTGGAGCATTTTTTTCTATAACTAAATATAGTTTTAATTTCTTGATCTGAGAACTGCCTGTTCATATCTTTTGGACATTTATCAATTGGGGAATGACTTGTATTCTTAAAAATTTGACTCAGTTCTCTATATATTTGAGAAATGAAGCCTTTTTCAGAGACATTTGATATAGCATTTTTCCTCCAGACTGTTCTTTCCCATCTAATCTTGATTGCCCATTTTACATCTTATAATATTTTCTATATCTTGTTTGGTTATAGAATCATATTATTAGTAACTGTGATATCATGAATTCTAAATGAGGAAACTGAGGCCAAGAAGATTGTATCTTGCCCCCAAATACACATGAACTATGATGCAGAGTCCCACTTTGAATCCAAGTCTTCTTAGGCTCTGTGTTCTTTCCATTATCCCAAATCTCTGAGGCTTAGAAGTGAAGGTGGAGATTTCTCCAAAACTGACAAATAGCAAAGTTATAACTTTAAGTCAGTTGAGACTTAGAACATATTCAAAAATATAATACTTTCAAGTTTATGGACAGAGCCTCTGTTCACCTATTGTTTTGACATCTGTCTCTAGCCTATTTACTCCCCTCTCTCAATATACTTTGCATAAGGGACGCCCTGTGAAATTCAAATACTTTGTCACTCTTCTCCAGAGGTTTAGATATTCATAAGGAGTACAAAAGTGCATTTCAAAGAAAAATATAAATTATTTTTAACTCACTCAGTTGGGAAAATTAAGAGTGGGCTTATATTTCATATATCTAACTAGTAAGATACTTGGCCAGTCATCAGCAGTCTAAAGAAACAGAGGGCAGATTTACTAACATTTGATTTTTTAAAATATAATATTTAAAATGACCTCATTATTAGGTTATGATGAGAAATTATTGAAAAATTCCAAACTCCACCTTTAAAATAATATTTAAGTAAAAATACATTACGAAACTCTGATAACCAAAATAACACAAATTGAAGTGCCTTGCATCTGTTTTCTGGAGAGGATGACAATTGTCCAGGTGTAAGGTAAGGAAGATCTGGAAAATGTATGTGAAAATGGAAAAGGAGAGAAAGGGATAAAGAGTAAGAATGGAGAGAACAATTTGAATCATAGATTTTTCTCAGCTTGAAGGGACTTCAGAATTTATTTAATCTTCTCATTATCTGAGCAGGGCAGTAAGGAGGTACAACGGATAGAGTTTCAGACCTGGAGGCAGGAAGACTCCATTTCCTGAGTTCAAATCTGGATTCAGACATTCAATAGTCATGTGACCCTGGGCAAGTCACTTAACACAATTTGTCTCAGTTTCCCCTTCTACTTTTTAATGTCTTTATTTATTATGAATTTTTCCTTTACATAAGATATTCATCTGACTATATAATTCTCCACTCATTGCTTTCAGTTCTGCTCTGCAAGACCAAACAGAACAAGACCAATCACATACCCATATGGAAATCGTTCAAATATTTGAAGACAAGTTATCAAAGATTTAGAAGACTAAGCTGAACTCCTAAAGGATCCTCAGAAGTCCCTTTTTAATGGCAAGCTTTCTCTTTCTTTTAGTTGTTGAAGATTTATATTGCTTTAAGATTTAGTTTGCTTTAAGGAAAGACATTGTAAAACTTGTATTTGGGATCAGAAAATGTGATTTCAGTTCATTATTACATCATGTTACAAATATTTTATGAACACAAAAATTCTATTCCTTATCAGAGATGGAAGAGCAATATCCTGGTCTACCTTATTTGAATAAGAATTTTTTGGGGTTAGTGATATACAGTGGTAGGAGGTAAGGCAGGTTTTTATGGATTGCACTGAATCAATCATACTCTTGTATGTGAAACCATGGCCACTGGCTAGTTAGACTTAGAGGTACACTCTGTGGTCCTGAAACAGTAGGACCTCTGGAAAAAAAAAAACACATGCCCATTTAGCATGCTTTTAAAATTTGACATGCTAGATTAAGAACCTTTCTCTTAGAAAGTAATGAGAGAAGAGCTCAAATTAATTTAAAGTCTTTGTGATTTGCAATTGACATTGAAAAATCTATTTTAAAAATGTAAAGATAAGAGCTGAAGAAGTGTATAAATGTAGGGAATGGGGGGGATCATTTACTACGTAAGATGGACTTGAAACTGGTTGAATGTCTAGATTCAAAGAGAAGTTGATAATGATTCAATGGCAGCTTGGCAGGAGATATGTATTGGAAGGACCCTGAGATTGGTGCTGCTTAACATTTAATCAATGACTTAGTTAAAGATATCTAGTATACTAACCAAATTTGCAGATGATACAGGGTTAGAAGGGTGAATTTCATCTTGAAGATCATGATCTAAAAAGATCTCGACAGACTAGAACATAGGACTCAGCATAATAAAAATGAAATTTGATGGGGACAAATGTAAAATTTGTGATATGTAGAAATTAATCTCACAGATTAATATGAAAGGCACATTTAGACAACAGTTGGTGTGAAAAATATTAGGAGGTTTTAATGGATTTTAAGCTCAATAGGAGTCAACAGTGAACTTCAGAAACCAATTAAAGCAATTTTAGGCTACATAAGAAAAAAATATAGTGTTCAAGAATGAGGAGATGATAGTGCCATTGTACTTTGTCCTAGTCAGGTCCTATCTGATGTATTATTTTTAGTTTGGGGCATTGTATTTTAGAGGAAGAAAGTCAGGACAGATACTTAGGGATTGGTGCCAGAGAAGGGCTGTTGAGAAGATACTCTAAGGGCACTGAGTGTCTTGGAATGGGGGGATACATGTGGAAAGAGGGGAGTTATTCAGAATTAGAAAAGCCTATCGTTGGAGGTTATCATATGACTTAGGGTGAAGGGACTTTAGACATTATCCTGTTCATCATCATGTTCATTATTTTTATTTCAAGGATGGGAAAACTAAGACCAAAAATAAGGAAATTACTTGCCCATGGTCAAAGAGCTTATAAATAGTAGAGCTAGAATTTAAACCCAGGATTTTTTTTTAACCAATCTGGTGTTATTTCCATCATATCACAGTTATCTCTTCTGGGAAATGTAAATAAGAAATCTTGCTCCTGGAAGGGATTGCACCAGATAACTTACTTCTGAGGTTTCATCTTTAAGAGTCAATGATTCTATGAGAGACACTAAAGATACATTTTGAAAATCTCAAAATTTTGTTGAGAACATGAAAGTCATAGAGATACTCAAGAGGCATGGAGTAAAATTCAAATGCTATTTAACTTTTTTTTTTAAAATAAAATAGGGGACCTATAAGAAACTCTACAGCAACAGTCCTAGGATGCTTTCCATTTCAAGGATTTTTATCTTATAGTCTCAAATCCCATTCCCTATGTCTTTCTAGCATTGAAATTAAAGGATCTCATGTGTTTATGCTCTGAATTTGCAAGGCTACAATTCCCATCATGTCATTTAGGGACTTTGCTTGGCCATTGGGATATCTGGACTTTGAATTCTGTGTAAGCTGAGGTTTAGTGTCCGTTGATTTTTTTGGTCCAGATCTGTAGGTGACAGACTTCTATAGTCATGGGAAGTAGTGGTAAGCTATAGATCAAAATGTTTTTCACTCTTTCCACTGTAATCTGTGGGGAAGGGGGTGAAATGGCCAATTGATTATAATGCAGAGTATAAAAAGATCAAAGTCACACAGCACATGGCAGCAGGGCCGTCCACAGAAAAGTAGCAGGAGCTCACGGGAAAATGTTCATGTAATATATGAGGCATTAAAAATTCTGTTACATTATTCTTGCCACCAAGATTGTAATGAAAATGGGAAACGGCACCAACTTAACCCATTCTCATTACAATCGTTAGATTGTAATCTTGTGTTCTCCCTCTCAAGAGGATGCTAAATGAGATTTTAAACAAAAGAGAGGACAGAGAAGTATGGAGAATAAAGGAGCAAATAGAAATTGGAAAGCAAGAAGGAGGGAGGCACAATAGACTTACCTCTGTTCTTCTTAGGCTTCCTCTTTACTTTAGAAACAATCTGGGAGTACTAAGCATTGCAAAGACCAATTGGAGCCTATTTGTGAGATTTATAACCCAAACCATGTATTTTAGGCTTTAAGACAAGGAATATTTTAAAACACAAAGGTACTCTTTCTATTTGGAAGTTGGGAGTCCATTTTAAGATCAGAAACAAAATGGAGCAATCCAGACCTTTAAGAGGCTTGTCTCTGCTGTTGCTCTTCTATTCCTGATAGCTTTCTGGGTATAATTCCATTTTAGATTCTTTTTATTCAACTCTGGGAGGCAGCATGGCCTAATGGAAAGCATTACAGCCTCAGAGATAGTAAGAGCTAGGTTCAGGTTTTGCTTCTAACACAGTGATGTTCTGCAAGACACCTAAACCTAGTGCTTCAGACAACTCTCCCAAACAGATGGTGATCTACACTGGTAGAGGATGTTTCCTCATTGGAAGGTCCCATATGTATAAAATCACAGATTCTGTTCCTCACCTCTACCATCCAGAATGCTGTGGTGTACTTGGAAGAGTCTCTGGTGTGGAGAAATATCTTAGGAATGTTAGTCCATTGCTTGACTTGAATCAAAAATACAAATTATAGAACATTATGCATATAAATAAAAACACATGAAAATATTGCATGCTTTGTTCCCTTCCCTCTAGATTTGTTGAAAATTGTTTGTAGGAGCTGCCTGCAGTTCCTACTTAATATCTTTGTGGGTGGACACCTGAGGAGAATGGAGAAGGAGGGAAAATGAATGAAGGAGTTATAGAGAGAGAGAGCATAACAAAGGAACAAAGAGTCAGAGACAAAGAGTTAAAACCTATGGGATCCAGCAAGCTCCTCTGATGGTATTCTCTGAGCTTCACGTGTTCCCAAACTTTTATTGAAGAATCCAGGAATGTGGAGTAGGAGGTACCTAATGAACATGTGACATGGCATATGATTTAACATTGGCTCAATTGACAACCACATAATCATAGAGGAGGAAGTTAGTCATACATGTGACTTGGTATGGAATATGGTCTAACAAGGTGGGAGCTAGGACCCTGTGTGCTGAGGAATTCTTTTGTCCTTTGGACTGAAGATTTGGAAATACAATAATCAAGAAGTAACATGACCGTGAGTCTGGTATATGAACACATAAGATACAATATTAATCCACCAATAATACGTTCAAGATGCTAATATACCTGCTATGCTACATTGTTGTAGTTCATTGGGTAATAGATTTAGAAGAAGGAACTTAGAGATCGTTTAATACAAAATCATACTTTAGAAGAAGAGCCTGAGTCTCAGAAAGAACAGATATCTTACTCAAGATCACACAAGGAATAAGTAGAGGGAATCTTTCTCTGTGGAGGAGAAAATATATAACAAAAGGTTGTAGTTTAAGGTGGGTTGTTTTTTTTTCCCATCTGCCATCTGCTCAATGGTTGGTTTGATTACTAAAATCTCAGAATTATGGAATCAAAGAATGTTGAGAGTTGGTAGGGATCTTGGTAGCCTTCTAGTCCTAAACACTCCCCAAAGAAATATTCTTACAATATACCCCCAAAGTAGTATCCACTCTTAGTTTCAAGCTTTCCAAAGAGAGGAAATCCCTCCCCAGTCCATTCCATTTTTGGACTGTTTTAGTTGTGAGGAAAATTTCCTTCACATAAAGACTAAATCAGTTTGTTTAACATGGAAGGGAGAAGGGGATTTTCAGTCAATTCATTATCAGGCACAGGCTTATGGTTCAGTAAGTATTTTCAGAACTTTTGTGCCTTTTCATAGGAATTCTGAAGAAAAAAAAATTAGTGGGAGAAGGGATGGAAGTTTATTGACTTAAACAAGTTTTTTGGCTTATCTCTAGAGCTGATTTTTTTTTTCAAATTCCTTCTTTCCTCCAGAAATACTCATGAGTTAAAATTGACTCTATAATGGAATGCTTAAGCTATTGTTTTCCTTTGGGCATCTTCTCTTTTGTGATATCCAGAATTATTTCTGGATTTTATAATAAAATAAAATAATTTCATTTCTCTTTCCCCTTATTTTTAAAAAATTAAAAAAGCCTACTTTGTATTTTCTTTTCCAATTGTCAGTGATGAGTAATCTACATTTTCCTGGGCCATGCTCTAGTTCATTTTATGAGACCAAACACTGTCTTTTGTCAACCAAAAGTAGTATAGTGTCTCCAACTTTTACCCCCATCTGTGACTACAAAAAGAAGATAGAGATCCATTTCTCTTTCTAGTAGATTATTATTATTTTCATTACTGCATGAGCTGTGATGGTGGTGCGCCAAATTTGACCCTAGGGCAGGTATCTATGGCTTCTGAAGTCTAGGAACTAAAAGCCCACAGCAGTTTAACTAAGAACTTTCTCTTTCTAACTGCTAAGGAATTTTGGCACCCTGGACAAAAAAGCTTACTCAGAAGCTGCCTCTGGCAGACAATAAACAGAAGACTTCCAATTTTCTGGATATTCTGTCTCTGTATTTCCTGAATTACAAAAATTAAAAAATAAGAATTTCATTCTGAAGCATGAGAATAATTTAGAACTGCTGCTCTTGGCCCTATAATGAGGTGATCTTATTTAACCAGTCAGCAGTTTTTTCTAGTGAGTATTAATTTTTAACATCTTGTTTAATGTATCATCTTCATGGCAATTCATGTTTTTGAACTAAAATCCTTATTTCCTTTACATAATGAGGTTTTTGGTTATGATGAAGGAAATAGTAAGCATCTGTGATAGAGGAAGAAGGAAAGCCCCAAAGAGTTTCCCTCATGAATTTTCTTTATCATAGAATTGTTTCCTTGAGGAACTCAGGTAAACACTTGAAAATTGGCCTTGGCTAAGAAAGTAGTCATGACCCTTTTACAAGTAAGAGGTACCAATATTGTAATGCTTAGGGAAATCTTACTGAATTTTAATGCCTTTCAATTCATTTCAACAAGCACTTATTATTAATTCAGTTATTTGAAAAAGAGACCAATAGATTAGTTTCACCAGGTTGTTCCTCCAATTAGGAATCTTTCTAGGAACAGGATAGAGATTACTATGATGATGGGTTTAGATCTAGGAGGCACTTTAGGTATCTCCTATCTTAAATCTCTTATAGAGGAGAAAAGAGAGGTAAAGTAGGATATAGAGCTAGGGTCTGAATGCATATTCTCTGACTTCAAATCCAGTGCTCCTTCCATTATGCCATCCTGTTGACCATACAAAGACAAAAATGAGACAATCCTTGCCCTCACAGAGCTTACACTCTATCGTGGAGACCACATATACATATAGAAATAGGTACAAAACAGATGAAAAGTGATTGGAGGAAGGGAGGCAGCTGGGGTAGGTAGGTGAGGAAAAGCTTCATGTAGATGATGGCACTTGAATAGTCTTGAGGCAAATTGGAGATTCTAATAGCTGTAGGTGAGGGGAGAATGCATTTTAGGCATAGCTAATGCAAAGGCTATTGAATAGGAAACTTAGAACTATGTAGGAGAAATAGTCAAGGAGGCCAGCTTGACCGGATGATAGGATGCATGAAGGGAGTAATGTGTCTGGATAGGTACACTGGAGTCAAAAGCCTTATGCCTATACCATTTGCATACTTTTCTCCTTGAAAAGACTTAGAAGGAACCAGATACAGACAGCCTAGAACAAATAACTAGCTCCTAAAGTGGGAATCATATTACAATAAATTATCTGTATGCAATTAGACCATCCATTAGTTAAAGCAAACCTTGAATTAGAAGAGAGGATAATGAGAAGAAACAGTGAATCAGTTGACCCATTCAAATGATCCTTTGATGTGGAAAAGTAGGAGATGGGGAAGGCTAAAATATTGACCTTGGTTTTCATCATTCCTTGAAAAATATTAACTGATGCAAAACATTTGACACAAGGAGGTTAAAATGGCCTCCAAACCTTCCCCAAGAAACATTTGATCCAATACTTGATTCTGATTGTCTGCCAAGCAGAGAGTCATTGTAGCCAAGGGCAATGTTTGGTAGCCCCTGTCTAGAATACAAACTCATTTGTAAAAAGACATGAAAGATGATAGTGGAAGATTATATGTAGTCTCCCATCACATAAAACGGTGAAAATCAGGGAAGTACAAACAAATCCTTTTAAAATGTGACATGATGGGAAACAATCTTCATAACAAAAACCTCTGACAAAGGTCCAATTACTCAAATTTATAAAGAGCTAAACCAATTGTACAAAAAATCAAGCCATTCTCCAATTGACAAATGGGCAAGGGACATGAACAGGCAGTTCTCAGCCAAAGAAATCAAAACTATTAACAAGCACATGAAAAAGTGTTCTAAATCTCTTATAGTCAGAGAGATGCAAATCAAAACAACTCTGAGGCATCAGCTCACACCTAGCAGATTGGCTAACATGACAGCAATGGAAAATAATGAATGCTGGAGGGGATGTGGCAAAGCTGGGACATGAATGCATTGCTGGTGGAGTTGTGGATTGATCCAACCATTCTGGAGGGCAATTTGGAACTATGCCCAAAGGGCACTAAAAGACTGTCTGCCCTTTGATCCAGACCTAGCACTGCTGGATTTGTACCCCAAAGAGATAATAAGGAAAAAGACTTGTACAAAAATATTCATAGCTGCGCTCTTTGTGGTGGCCAAAAACTGGAAAACTAGGGGATGCCCTTCAATTGGGGAATGGCTGAACAAATTGTGGTATCTGTTGGTGATGGAATACTATTGTGTTGGAAGGAATAATGAGCTGTAGGAATTCCATGTGAACTGGAATGACTGGAATTAATGGAGAGTGAGAGGAGCAGAACCAGGAGAACATTATACACAGAGACTAATACACTGTGGTACAATTGAATGTAATGGACTTCTCAATTAGAGGCAATTCAGTGATCCTGAACAACCCAGAGGCATCTACAAGAAAGAACACTGTCCTCATTCAGAGGAAAAACTATGGGAGTAGAAACACTGAAGAAAAACAACAGCTTGATTACGTGGGTCAAGGGGGATATGATTGGTGATATAGACTCTAAATGGACCTCCTAGTACAAACATCAACAAAGTGAAAATAGGTTCTGATCAAGGACACATGTAATACCCAGTGGAATTGCACATCGGCTACAGGAAGGGTTGGGGGAGGGGAGGAAGGGAACGAATATGATTCTTGGAACCAAGGAATAATGTTCTAAATTGACTAAATAAAATAAAAAAAAAAAAACTTGACATGAGATCCAGCTGAGTCATAATAGATATCTAGATAGTTTGATCAAACTAGCAAGAAAACAGCAAATCAGTGAAAAAGGCACAAGTTTGTCTAGGTTTCTACAATGATTTAATATCATCATTAATGACAGTGGAACCACCATAGCTGGCCCTCATTACCCAGTCCCTGGAGTCCACTACAAATAAATGAAATTGGCACTTAAGAAAACATATTCAGAAAGAGCCACTGGATAAGACCAGATATACACTAAAAGAGGTTATATAATTTTGTAGGCAATAAGAGATCTTTGTAAAAAGCTTTCTATAAGAAGGAAACAAGAAGAATGAGGAAAAATCATGCATTATATTATTCTCTTAAAAGGAAGGCAACAAACATTTATTAAGCACTTATGATGTGCCAAGAACTGTGATAAGAGCTAAGGTTATAAATATAAGCAAAAAAGACAGAAATTCTTTAAAAGTTTCAAAAAGACAATTGAAAAGACATTAATAATTGCTGATCCATGTGACTACTTTGTCTTTTACAAATCTTTATAAGAATTATTCATATATGTACTATGGTTGTCCTGAATAAAAATATGAGAAAGGAACAGACTGGCTTTCATAAGTGATTTTCTACAGCAGAGTATATATTCACAGTCACACAATTGGCAGATAATACAAGATTTTGCTATTTATTTTTTCTTATAATAAGAAAGATTTTGATTAAGTAGAGCAAAACTCAGCCTTAAGGGCTCTCTTCTATCAAGGAGCCTCTCATGCATATGTTAAGATTGTATAAGATTCCTTGATAAGTGTAATAACAGAGAGAACTCTGTACAATGACCCGATGATGATTAATATCATGTGAGGTGAAAAACAGAGAGATATATGCTTACTAAAGATGTTTGTCAGTATCATGGAGGCTGTCCTTTATAAGGTCCAAATGGGAGAGGGATTCTCGATGCTCTTATTTGTGAATATTTTGCTGATTGTATCAAACTCCAGAACATCACAAGACCTCCTCCAGGTTATCTATGATCACTCAAAATCAATTTATAGTGTAAAAAATGTCAAGTTGACATATTTACGTGTCAAGATGAGAACATTCTGTCTCATGGCTAGTCCACCAGATTAATAAATTATGATGTGTATGTGGGATGGGCATAGTTGCTAGAGAAAAAGTGGGCTCATAACTGAATATGAGGAATAATGTGGGCTGAAGTACATTTGATAAATTACGAGATCCTTTCAACAGTCCCAAGATGCTTTCCAAGTGATCCTACATGGCTATGCACATTGGAACACCACAGTCTCTGGAAAACAAAAGTCATGGATGGTCAGAAAAGCAAAGACAAAATCCCAGTGGAGGCAGGTAGGGGACAACTTATTTTTAGTGATGCCCTATGGGCAGGTAGTGGTATAAGGGATATCACTGTAGAAATATATGATCAAGAAAAGGAGTTTAATTATTTGTTTGATGAGATTTATGAATGGATAACAGATAAACAACACCAGTGTTGCACTGGCAATCAGGAATTATGAAAGGATCCAAATATAGACCCTTTAGCACATTGTATAGATCTTATATAGAAGATTCATGAGAAATCAGGGGGATGCTGTCATCTGTACCAAATGGAGGAAATATCTGTGTCGATGAGATCTGAGATTTCTTTAAATATAGAAGCATATAAAATAGCACATTTATATATCTCTTTAAGATGAACAAGCCACACAATTTAGAACAATCCTCTGAGACAGAAATTGCAAATATTATTATTTCCATTTTATAAAGGAAAAAACCAAGAACTAGTAAATGAGAGACAGCATGAAGTAGAAGTAGAAAGAGGAATATATCTGGTGTAAGAAAATCCTAGTCAGAGGAAGAAGAATCCTAGCAATTCAAATTCTGGTTCTGACCCCTATTAGCTGCATGATATTGGGTGAGTCAATGAACCTTTTTGTGCCTCAGTTTCTTTATATATATATATATATATATATATATATAATGGGGATAATAATATACTTAAACATATTTCAAGGAGTTTAGTGGGAAGCACTTTGTGGGCATTAAAGTGTTATGTAAATTTATATATATGAAAAAGATTTAGGGGTTTTATTGGATTCCAAACTTAACTTAGGGGACAGCGATTTGAGGTAGTATCCAGAAAACCCAAGTATGATCTTAGGGTGCATTAAAAGAGGCATAGCATATAGAAATAAGGAGGGGAGGGGCTGTCAGGTGATTCAGTGAATAGAGAGCCAGGCTGGGAGATAGGAAGTTCTAGATTCCAATCGGGTTTTAGACACTTCAGAGCTGTGTGACTTTGGCAAGTCACGTAACCCTCATTGCCCAGCTCTTACTATTTTCTGCTTTGGAACCATTACTTATATTGTTTCTAAGATAGAGGGTAAGAGTTTAAAAAAAACAAAACAAAAACAAAAGGAGGGGGTGAGATCTGTAGGTACTCTGCATTCTTTAGATCTCACCAGGAGTATTATGTTCAGCAATGGGTACTAGAGGTTAAGGAAGAGGGATAAATGAGAATTTCTAGGGATTGGCAATTAAGCTAGTGAAGTTCCCTGATTCTATGTCATATTAAAACCCACTGAAAGAACTCGGGATGTTTAGCCTAGAGAAGAGAGGACTTGGGGGAAGATGGTAGCTGTATTTATATATGAGAAGGGAAATGATGAGATTTAGACTTTCTTTGTATCCAGGGAGCAGAGCCCAAAATAACCAACCATCAAACCTATCATTCAATTGTATGACTCTTCATGACCCCATTTGGGGATTTCTTGACAAAAATACTAGAGTGGTTTGCCATTCCTTTTCCATCTCATTTTATAGATGAGGGATCTGAGGCAAACAGGGTCAAATGAATTGGCCAGGGTCACATAGCTAGTAGGTGTTCGAGGCCAGATTCAAACTCAGGTCTCCCAGACTCCAGACCCAGAGCTCTAACTACTGTGCCTAGCTACCCTCAAGGAGTAGAAACAGGAACAATGGGTGGAAGTCACATAGAGGCAAATTTAGATTTGCTGTTAGAAAGAGCTTCCTTAAATTAAAACTATATAAAAGTGAAATTGGCTGCCTCTAGAGGTGGTGGATTCCCTTGAAGTTTTTCAAAGAGAGGACAAATTGCCATTTCTTGGGTTTGTGATTCCTTGGTTTGGACTCTTTATGTAGATATGATGCCTTCCAACTCTAAAATTATGTTATTCTATGATATTTGTAGCTACAGAGGGTGGCATTCCTGAGGAATGTAATAGATTAGATACTGGTGTTACCAGTTGTAATAAAATAGAATGCTGGTGTGTCAATTGTAATAACTAGATACTCTAGAGTGACTAGAGAGATACTAAGGTTAACCTCAGGGTATGTAGTTGTAATAAAGATACTGGGGTTGCCTATGATCCCTACTGATGGCTAATAGATTAAGATCTTTCCTACCCTCCAACCTTCACCTCCCAGTTTTCCACCCACTCCCTCCTGCCTCCCTTCCCCTCCCCCCCCCCATTAGTCAGCCACCTTTCTATAACTCAAAGGTGAACTGTGAGGTTTAGAGAAGATACTTTTCCCCTCTTTCTCAGGTAAGGAGGTTTATTGGGGAACATAGGACAGGATGGAAGATGAGGTGAGAGGGATGGGTTTATCCCTAGTCTATAATATACCATATAACCTCTTCCAGATGTTGAATGAGAGTGATTATAGCTAGCATTTATTTATGGGCAACTTGATGGTATAGTGGATAGAGGATTGGACTTGGAATCAGTGAGACTCATCTTGATGTGTTCAAATCCTACCTCAGACACTCACTAGCTGTATGATCCTGGGCAAGACAATTAACCTTGTTTGCCTCAGTTCCACATCTGTAAAATGAGCAGAAGAAATAGCAAAACACTCTAGTATCTTTGCCAAGAAAATCCCAAATGGGTTAATGAAGAGTTGAACATGACTAAAATTACTGAACTAGAAAAACATTTTTAAGCACTTTGAGGTTTGTAAATTATTTTACGCATATCATCTTAGTTCATTTGATTCTCACAACCTCATAAAGTAAGTGGAATTATTATTTTCCCTATTTTTTTCTGTTGAAGAAACTAATTCTCAGAGAGGTAAAGTGACTTGTCCAGGATCCACACTATTAAGTTTCTGAGGCCAGATACAAACCCAGATCTTTCTGACTTTAAAACCATTTCTCTACCAGCAAGGCCAATGCATTACATAACTTTCTGTGAATTTTGCCCCAGTTTTTCTATTTTTTGGGGGGTATGTTCTGGAGAGTAGATGGACAGGAGTTAAAAGAAAGAAGTAGGAAGCCCATTTCTCTTTCTCTTCTTCGGTATGGTTCAGGACATATAAAATTAAAAATAACAATAATAGATCAAGCATAGGTAACCTTTTAGGGACCAATGACCCCTGAAGATAGTCAAAGAAACTAAGAAGATCACATAGCTGAACTAGCTTGTTGAACTGGCTTTGGTTTTATATTTTGTGTTGTTTTGACAGATTTTTGTAAGCATGTTACATAGATATGGTAATATAAGAAACAAGGTAGGAATTGAATATGAACATAAATAAAAGAAGAAATTACAAACATTCAATCTATATAATTATATTACTATGCCAAACCTACACTGCATTTCAGGAACACCTCTGGTCTGTTTACTGTTTTTCAGGTAAAGAATTTGGTTTTAAATGTTAGAGTCTTTTAAGGGGATAATGAATAAATGTGGGAGGAAAATGTTAATGTTTTGAGCATGTGGTGGTAATTTGTAAGAAGAGAGAAAAGAAATTACCAAAAGGTCTAGGCTACTAATGTAAACGTGTGGCACTCATAATGCAAGCATGGCACTAGGCCAGAGGGGGATGAAAGGAGCACAAAAATAGAGACGTGCCATGGTGACTGAAAGGAAGTTGTGATTAGAGGAATAATAATGCTTTTTAGGGTTGCAGTTCCTTTTGTATAGGAACACTATCAGTTTATAATATGGCTTTTGTTTTGTTTTGTTTTTCACAGCAGCATCTGTAAAATGAAGAGGTTGGGCTGGATGGCCTCTGAGGTCCTTTCCAATTCTAAATCTGTGGTCCCATAATTCTATGAACTCTTTCAGTTTTACATGAAAAGGCATTGCCTCATGGATCAGTGAAGAGGCTTAGCTTAAGTTTTTCAAGATAGAATGAACAATCCAGGCATCTTAGACCTGTCTTTTATTCTACTACCTTTATAATGCTGGTGTTCTATAGATAAAAACCATATTGCCAACCAGACCAAACTCCACCATTTGCCTAAGCAGCTTTAGTGGTCCATCATTGATATTGAAATTCCATGAGGAAGCAACATTCATCAAATCAGATTTCTACCTTAGAAAAGAGAATTCAAAGGATAATCTCCTCAAACTCTCCACATATGAAAGGCTCTCATGCAATCAATCTAACAATCAGGAAATATTTATTAACTGTCTACTATGTCCTAGACACTCTGCTAAGCCCTGGGGACCCCAAAAGACAGTTTTCTGCCCTCAAGAAGCTTAATGTGAGACAATATGAAAACAGATATATGTGAAGCAAACTATAGAGGATAAATAGGAAATAACGAACAGAGGGAAGGCACTGGAATCAAGAGAGTTTAAAGAAGACTTCCTGCAAAAGGTGAGATTTTAGTTGGCATCTAAAGTAAGCCAGTGCAGCTAGGTCGCACAGTGGATAGAGTGCCAGGTTTGGAGTCAGGAAGACTTTTCTTCTTGAGTTCAAATCTAGTTTCAAGCACTTACTATCTATGTGAACCTGGGCAAGTGGCTTAACCCATGCTATGGACAGGGATGAATGCATGTAGATAATGAGGTTGATGAACACATTGCCAGAGCTAGCACAGTGTTTGGGAGGCTCCAAAGGAAAGTATGGGAGAGAAGAGATACTAGGCTGTCTACCAACCCAAAGGTCTACAGAGCCATTGTGCTGACCTTATCATTGTGTGACTGTGAATCTGGACAATATACCAACATCTGTCAAAAAATTGAATCACTTTCATTTGAATTGCCTAAGGAAGATTTTGAAGATCACTTGGCAAGATAATATACTGGACACTGAGGACCTCTCTACCGAGCCATCAGACTGTACTGAAGAGAGCACAACTCTGATGGGCTGGCCATGTTATCTGAATGCCAAATACACATTTGCCTTGGAAAAAAAATATGGACAACTCACACAAGGCAAACACCCACCTAGAGGTCAGAAGAAGAATACAAGGATGCTCTCAAGGTTCCTTTGGTATTGATTGTGAGACAAGGGAGACATTGGCACAGAGCCACCCAGTGTGGCGTGCCCAAATCAAAGAAGGCACTGTGCTCTATGAGCAAATTAGAATTACAGTGGCTCAAACACGAGCTATGAAGATTTAGAGACATTGCCATACCAAATATTCATATAGACTATTGTGTCTGACCTGTGATAGAGCCTTCTGAGCTCATTTTGGCCACACATGTGTGAATCTTAAAATTTCTCAGACTTGTGAATTTTAAAAAATTCTCAGACTCTACCTTAGAGCATTTGGTTAAGACTATTTCCCATTTTAAGCAATGGAGGTACTTAGTCAAGAATGTATGTGAGAACTTTACATTACTCCACCCATACTTAAGGGGAAGATAAAGTTGTACAACTCCTTACTGAACAACAAAAAGTACTTAACCCATACTTAAAGTAAAGCTAAAACCCTTAAGCTGGGTCTATTTTTAGATCTAATACAAAAAGGTGCTAAATACCTATGAAGGTCAAATTAATCACTAAAAGGTCAGGCAACTTGCAAACTTGCAAGGGACAAGCTTAACAAAAGAGATGTGAAGTTTTAGTCTACTCAGGTGTGAATTACTCAAAAGTTTTAGTCTACTCAGGTGTGAATTAAGAATTATAAGTCCTTTGGAAAACATCTACTGTGATTGGTAGATGTGAAAACTTAGGGGAGGTGACATAGGAGAAAATTCTCTTTAAAAGGAGGTCAGAAGGCCTCTGAACTTAATTCAGCTATGCAGCTGAATTGGAGCTGGTCTCTCTTTCGGTGGCTGAAAAGAGTGCAGTTTTGGTAGCTGAGTTGGAGCTCGGACTAGTTGGAGTAGCTGGGAATCTGAACACTAGAATTTTGCTTGGAAGGATCTTGTGGTGAGTTGATAAAAGACTGACTAGTCTCTCTCTTAAGGCTCAGGTATTCTCCCTCCTTTTTCTTAATTTCTTTATTTACATTAATTAAAAAACTCCATAAAAACCTAGCTGACTTGGGTATATTTAATATTTGGGAATTTTCCCATAGTGACCACTTTATTTTTAATATAAAATCAACACACTAAAAATTATCTTTACAGTTTTGGCAATTCAAAGTCTTGAAACCACATTTTTTGCGGTCACAGTTTAAGGCAACCACTCTTTTATCTGTAACACATGTTATGGCCAGACACATTGGGCATGGACCTTGACTAGCGAAGTCATTTTAGTCATCTTTGAGTACAAAGGACAACAGCCAACCAACTAACCTCATCTGTAAAATAAACAGGAGAAGGAAATGGCAAGCCACTCCAGTCTCTTTTCCAAGAAAACTCCAAATGAGGTCATGAAGAATCAGACATGATTGAAAAATAACTAAAGGAAGCCAGGGAGGTCAGTAGTCAGACATAGAAGGGAGGTTAATTCTAGTATGGAGGACAGCCAGAGAAAATACCTGGAGCTGAGAGATGGAGTATCTTGTTCATGGAACATTTCGGAGGTCATTGTTACTGGTTCAGAGAGCGTGTTTTGGGGAGTAAGGGTTAGAAAACTGGAAAAGTAGGAGGGGGGCTAAGCTATGAAGGGATTTGAATACCAAAAGCATTTTGTAGTTGATCCTGAGTAGATTTTCTGAGTAGAGGGGTAGCATGATCAGTCTTATGCTTAAGGAAACATGGTGGCTGACTCTATTTTCTTTCTCTGCAGAATTCAGAACAAGAAGTTTCATGTTTCATGCAAAAACAGCTTTTGAGGTTATTTATGCGAGGAATGTTGCAGAAGCTTGCTTCTCTAATAATAGCTAATATAATAACTAGCACTTGTACAGCTTTAAAATTTGCAAAGTCCTTGGTATAAATTAACTCATTTAGTCCTCACAATAACCCTATGCGGCAGGTGCTATTATTATCCTCATTTTATAGATGAGGAAATTGAAAAACAAAAGGATAAGTGATTTGCCTAGGATTGCACATCTAGTATTTGAGTACAGACTTCAAACTCCAGTCTTCCTGAATATAATTCCCATACGCTGTCTACAGCATTACTTAGCTACCTGTTTGTCTTTTTAAAAAAAAGAAGAAGAAAGAAATTAAATAAGCTACCCAGGAAAGACAGATTGATACTTGTGCAAACATTTATTTCTGCTTTATGTAAGGCATTGAACTGTTTGATACAAACATAGTTTGTTTGTTTGATACAAAGATAGTTTTAATACATATTTTAGAAGAGGAAGTTTCAGGCAGACAAACTTAATTTTGGGAAAAGGTAATACTTCCAAACAATAAGAGAGATCCCAAAGAGGAACTGGCTGCCTTGAGGAGGTAGTGAGCTTCCTCTCACTGCAGGTCTTCAAGTAAAGGCTGAATGACTTCTAGTGAAGTATATTGTAGCAGACATTCTTGTTCAGATACAAGTTGACTGAGATGACTCCTGAGGTCCCTTTCAAATCAGGATTTCTGTGATTCACTGCAATTTATTTCAAAGAGCAAGTACTAATGATCTCTTTGGTCAGAGAAACTTCATTGGTTTGTTGTTCAGGAAATCATCAAATAAATTTGCTTTTCAGTGCTCAAAATAATTGCTTGCAAATGTAAATATTAACTTTCAAGCACAAATGACTTTTTTCTAAATGTTAAGCTTATTTTTCTATCAGCATGGATGGAAGCACATGTCCTACTTGTGGGGACAGCATTAAAATATTTGATCAAAAGACTATGGGGCAAGTGGGAGGAGGACCAAAGAGTTTAGACTGACAAATAAGTTATAAAGATGTCCATTCGTGGTAGGAGTCAAATATTGAGTTCTCTAACTGGTGGATAAAATTCTTTAATAATTTAGTCAAACTGTATGTTTCAGAGTTAATATAAAGACTGATCACATTCTTTTGTTAGCACTAGTTTATTAAGAGAACTTTTTCTCTCCATTAACCCACTATTTTCAGTTTGGTTGGATTACACTATGATATAATTAGAGCTGACCTTCTAGTTATAATAGTGTTTATTATAAGAATTAGTTTGCAATAAAATTCAACCTAGCAATTCTAGAAATTTAAAATATTTTTTTCTGCTCTGTATTTTTCATTCATTCTAGAAATTCCTCTAGCAGAATTGTTATTTGTTCTTTTATTTGTACAGCTGTTAAAAATGGCCACTGTTGTGTGCCTTTGAAGATAGCTTTAATGGAGTCATTTTATCATATTAGTGCAGTATCTTTGAATCACTTTTCAGGATTCAAGGCCAGGTGGGATTTAGATCCATTGCATCATTGACTCTTTTTTTCTCCTCTTGTTTGGGTTTCTTATGAGTCTTTTCATGGATCAAATTGATAACCTCTACCTGAGTGGGGATTTAATTAAATGAGTCTTGATCTGTCACTAATTATAAGTACTCAGGAAAACTCACAATAGCAGAAAAGTAGAACTATAGGTGACTAAGTAAATAGAATATAGCTGAATATGAATGATTTAATTAACATTTGAAGTGCTAGCTATACATCTATTTTCTGATATTTTATATCCTTCCTTCAAATGGTATTTTCTGCCATGGTTAATCTAACATGTCAGTTATTTAGTCATATTTAAGTAACAAAGAATATAATTTTATTATAAAAGAACCTTAAGGAAAAGGGTCTATGAGTACAATAACAAAACTTGGTGAGCTAGTATAGGACTTAAATGGATGTTGGGATTATGAATAATTATTTTGTCAGAGACCCTGTGGAGTATAAATCATTCCCTCTTTTTTGGGGGGTCAATTTAATAAATATTTATTAAATTCCTACCACGTGCCAGGAATTGTGTTGATTGCTGGGGATATAAAAACACAAATTAAAGGTCCTAAAGAAGACTGTAGTATAGTATATATTCTTGGAGGGACATAGACAAGTAAATAACTACAAAGTATATTCAGAGTAATTCGAAGTAATTATAAAAAGGGTAAAAAGTGCTAATAACTAGGGGTAGGGAGAAGAGGTACTCTTTTCTTTATGGGTGAAAAAAGTGGGAGTTGTGCTACTGGACATTGGGAGGGGACAGAGACAGAGTCAGAAAGAGAGAGACAGAGAGACAGAGACACTGAGAGAGAGAGAGAGAGAGAGAGAGAGAGAGAGAGAGAGAGAGACAGAGAGAGAGAGAGAGAATGGATGAATGAATGTAAAACTTATGGTCAAGCATTTTTAAAATAACCTCCATGTCTAGTCCAAGTAAAGTGAAGAGGTGGGCAAGAGTTCCTTGAATTCAAGCTAGTGTGGACAGATTCTTCTAGCACAATAAAAATCTTACCTTCTTGCTTGCCCAACTTGCCCATATGCTCACTTCATGAAACTTGTGTAGAAAAGCTATGAAGTTTTGGATAAGCAGCACTGCCATCATAATTATGATCATTAGTTGCTTTGCTTCTTATCATTTTCCTTGTGGTTCATCTGGGGTCTTCTGAGTGCTGTTAAAGGGCTTGAAAAAAATTAGAATTGCACTTGTAGATATTTATTTTCATTGTATTATTTAGAACTCTAGCCCAGGGAACTTAGCTAATTCCCAGTTCACTAATTCACAAAACCTAAAATTCTCACCCCACTTCTCAGTGAAGCTTTAATCACAAAGAGATGTAGTGAGGGTTTGTATTACTAAAACTTCATTACTCATACAAAATATTCTTGAGCACTCCTATGCTGTGGTGTAGGAGCATAAATAATTAAAGCAGAACTACACTTGTCAAAAGAAATGAAGCGGAGACATACTCTACTGTTTGTAGACCCCGTATCAGCAGTGACTTCCTCATTAATGCAATAATCCACAAAGGATTCCCATAGTTAATGGAAATTATTGAAGGACGAGCATGCTAATATTTTTCAACTGAATGGCTGTCCAATATTCAGAGAGATAGGGCTATGCAAAGATACCAAGACAAACTTATCCTATCCTTAATGACTATCTAATCAGTAGTCTGGGGGTCAAATGTTCAAAGGTGACAATTTGTGGTTTGTAAATTTGATCATTTATTCTTTTTTTGGTACTAAGCATTGGAGATTTCTTTAGAGCTTGTGAGGCAGATATCTTCTTTCTGACTATTTGACTATCATCTTTCCTTCAGGTCTCCATTCTATGGATCTAAGACTGAAAACCAAGGAATGACTCACTTAACTAGTTACAAAAACTAAATAAGCAAGCATCTGGACAATAATTATGATTCAGGGATTCAGCAAGCAAAGAATCCTATTTTCATTATGGGGCATTTCTAAAAGTTAATAAATTTCTAGAAAATGCACACTCTAATATAAATAAGGAAGGTCTCTGACTCTCAAATATGAAAAAAACAAAATATCAGGTGGTAAAAAGGTATGACTTTTTGGAGGGTTAATTGCTACTCGACCCATGTGGATTTAGAAAAAGCAAAATTTTACTATACTTAAGAAGTGAAATTATTCTTTTCACTAATAGTGAAAATAACTTATCCATCATAAATGGCAGAGAAATAAATGCCCGAGTCTTCTTGTACCACATATGTACTGTCAACTAAGAATATGTATTGCTGGGTAGCATAATTAGAATAAAGACCTTTGTAGGCTCACTCAGGAGAGACATATTTGTTTTCAGGATTTAAGTAAAAGCCAGGGAAAATTAAGGGCCAATCATTTCAGAATGTAAGAAAGCAAACACACATGTAAATGTAAAGTATAAACATAAATATAATAAGCAATAATATAATGTACTTGAGAACCTGAAAACAGTGGCTTACAGAGAATACATATTTCATGTTTATTGATTGCCAATGAAGAACCGAAGACTACTCCTTTGTCATAGACAATTTTTTTTCTCATTAAAGATTAAATTTTCAAAAGCAATTCCTAAAACATTTCCTTCCTCCCTCCCTCCCTCCCTCCCTTCCTTCCTTCCTTCCTTCCTTCCTTCCTTCCTTCCTTCCTTCCTTCCTTCCTTCCTTCCTTCCTTCCTTCCTTCCTTCCTTCCTTCCTTCCTTCCTTCCTTCCTTCCTTCCTTCCTTCCTTCCTTCCTTCCTTCCTTCCTTCCTTCCGTAAATTATGAAGAGTTTGTTTTCACAGTTGAGGGTAGGGGCAATGGGGGAAAAGATCTTACCTGTGATCTTACCTGTGTTAGTAATATAGGTTGGATTTGAATCCAGGTCTTCCTCATTTAGAGACATGATCTCTTGTCACTACTTCCTATAAGCCTCCTAGTAATAGAAATAACATATACTTATATAGTCATATTCTGGTGCTTTGCTGGGTGATATCTCTATATGCTTAAAGGTTATAATTATCATACTATCTGGTATTTGTAGAGCACTTTGAGATGTGCAAAGTGCTTTACATGTGTTTTTTTCTTTTCATCTTCACAGCAATCCTTTGAGGTAGATGTCAGTGATTATTCCCATTTACAGATGAGGAAACTGATGCAAACAGAGGTTATGTCATTTTCCCAGAATCACAAAACTAGCAAGTGTACAAGGCTCGAGTTGAATTCAGGTTTTCCTGACTTCAGGACAAGTGTATTGTACCCTGTATCACCTAGTTTCAAGTGGAGGCCAAGTTCAGATTGTAAAAGCTAAAAAGGTTTTGTATATGATGCAAGTAGTAGCCTGTCCCTACTATCTAACTAGGACCAAAGAAGCTCATCTACAGGGAACTGGTCGGGGGCTTATAGCAAGGATAGAAGTATATGAGAAACTAGGGGAGCCCACACCTCCCCAGAATGTCCTTAAAATGTACCATAAAGAACCATGACAAAGAAAAACAGAGAAAGAAGTGTAAGAAATAAGAAAGAACTATAGGAAATAACTAAATAATTATAATATTCTCCATTCTGTTCAGGATTGTACAAGAAGATTTCCAAACACTTTTGAAGGCTCTGAGATGAGAGAAGGCAGAGTAGATTGAAGGCACAGCTCCCTAGTAGCCCATTATCATAGCAGGAGACAGAGTCAGATCAGCACCCAGGTAGCTCATGTTCAGCTTAATGCCCAGGTAGCCTGTGTCCAACTGAGAACCCAGGTAGACCATGCCAAAACTACAGCAGAAGAAGGAACAAGACTGATGCCCAGGCAGTCTAGCACTCATGCAACCTACATCATAGCTACAGTAAGAGAAAAATGACCAGGGAAGCTTCCGGGAAGTAAAGCAGATCTTGCAGGATGCCTGCTACTAAAAATAACTGACGTCATCTGGTTGGGGCCAGCTCTGGTTTTGGAACTGTGGAAGAAAGAGAAAGAGAAGCAACTGAGATAAATTCCAAGTCAAGTCATTGTAAGATTGGACCAACACCCAGGAATTTCTGCATATGTCAGGCTCGTCTTAGTCACTACATCAAGGGTTAATCAGGGCTTGCCAACACTTCCAAGAGTATGAGGAGAGAGGAGAATGAGATCTGACCCAAGTGCATGTTTTTGCACATATGCATGCACGTGCGCACACACACACACACACACACACACACACACTAATCCAGAAACAGTCTGTAGATACAAATAAAGAGAAGAAAGTGTTTAACAGTATAAAGAAATATAATATATTAATAGAAGTCAAAGAGGTAGTACCAGAAGAAGAGGTCAACACCATAGTACTTCCAAATAAAGAAATTTTTTCAGAGAAAAAAATGACCTGGCCACATCATTCTTTAAGAATACCTACAACCAACGTCCTTTATTTCTAAATTGTCTGATCATTCTATACCATGAAGTATGTCTTAAGTCATTCAGTTCAGTTCAGTCATTTTTCAATCATGTCTCTCTTTAAAGATACTGGAGCACTTTTCCATTTTCTTCCCAGCTATTTTATAGATGAGGAAACTGAAGCAAACAGTGTTAAGTGACTTGCCTCTGGTCCCAATACCTAGTAAGTGTCTGAAATCAGATTCAAATTCATAATGATGAGTCTTCTTGATTCCATGTCCTGTATTCTATCCACCATACTACCTAACTGCTCTCTAATGTTACTGCAAATAAGTCTAGATTTAATAGAGAAGCGTTGTTTTTTTCTCCCCAGACTTAATTGCCAAGTAAACCCAGGGTCATGAGGAGTGGGACTTGGGTTTGAATCCCAGCTTCATCACTTACTAAATGTATAACCTTGGGCAAGCCACTCTAGGCTTTAATGCCTCATTTACAAAATGAAAGGGTTAGATTTTTGACCTTTAAGATCCCTTCTATTTCTGAACCTTTGATCATGACAGACTAATCTCATTGCTTTTTAAAACAGTATTGTTAGATTGGTAGAAGAGGGGAACCTTGTTCCTCTAGTTTATTTAAATTTTAGCAAGGCATTAGACAAAGTCTCTCATGTTATTCTACTGGAAAATATGGAAGGAAGTGGATTAGATGGCAGTACAGTTAGCTGTATTTGGAGCTGACTTAATGGCAGGCTCCAAAGAGTAGTCATTAATGTTTCCATGTCAAGTTGTAAGAGAACTCAAGTGATGTGCCCTAGAGAATTATACTTGTCCCTGTACTATTTAATATTTTTGTCAATGACTTGGATAAAGGCATAGGTAGTATGCTAAATGGTGTGCTTTTATCAAATTTGCAAATAATACCAAGCTAAGAGGGAGAGCTAGCATATTAGATCATGGAGTTAGAATTCAAAAAGATTTTGACAGGTTAGAACACTGGGCCAAATCTAATAAGGTGAAATTTAATAGGAAGAAATGTAAAGTCTCTGATGTGCTGCATGAGGAAATAGAAATGGTATTAAAGAAAACAAAAATGGGGAGAGCATCTGCACTAGACCAAGTATTCACAGAGGTGGTCCATGTTAGAAATAACACAATTATGAAGGCATTGAGGGATCAAGTTTCAAGATATCTAAAAGCTGTCAAATGCTCATGAAAAATAACTGTCTTTATTATGACCAAAAAAGGTGATTGAAAAAGTATCAATAACTAAGGATCAGCAAGCCTCCTTCCTCTTCCCCAAACAATATTTATGAAAACAATCTACAGTGTATCAAGGGCATCCTTCCTGAGTTTATGATAAGGAAGCAGGCAGGCTTTCACAAACAATATTCGACAGTAGACCACATCACACAATTGACTGAAAGGCGCAGAGAATAAAAGCTCCCAATGTGACTATTGTTTGTTGACTATTAAAAAACCAAAACAAAACAATTTTTTATTTGGTAGAGTAAAAGGCCTCCTTAAAGTCTCTCTTCCAACAGTAGGGCAAGATTTCTAGAAAGCTATAAAAACAGAGATAACTTTGACAACCTTAAGGTCAATTAGTCAATCAGGAGGTATGTATTAATTGACTTCTATGTGCCAGACACTGTGCTTGTTGTGGAGAATACAAAGACAAAGCAAAATTGTCTCTGCCTTCAAAAATCTTATGTTCTAAGAGTAGACAAACCTGTATATATGTATATGTAATGTATGTACATATATTATATTCTGTTTATAAATTTTAAAATGTGCCTACAACTGAATTACAACATCATTTGAAAAATTGCCCCTGTTCTAGAAACAATTCTTCACTTAATGAAGCCTAAGATCACATTATCATTTTTTAGGCTGCCATATCATACTGTTGATTTATGTTGAATAATTCACTAAACTCCCAGATCTTTTCTGATGAATGTATATATTTGTGTGTGTATATACTTATATACTTATATACATAGTTACAGTTATAGTTATTTAAAGAAATTACATGCAAATTAGATATAAGATAGTTGTTTTGTGTGTGTGTGTGTGTGTGTGTGTGTGTGTGTGTGTGTGTGTGTGTGTGATTAAAGGAGTGTAGACACCAGCATCCTAGGGGATCAGGAAAAGCCTCATGGAGAAAATTGTACTTGGACTGAGTCCTAAAGGATATTAGAGATTCCACGAGACAGAAATAAAAAGAGAGTACATTTCAAGCATGGCGTATGGCCATTGTAAAGATCTGGGAGGTGGAAGTGTTAGTCACGAAGAACAGAAACTCAGTACATGAAGGGAAGTCATGTGTAAAAAGGCTGGAACTGTAAGTTGGGGGCGAGATTGTGAAGATCTTTGAAAGCCAAATAGAAGAGATCTTTGAAAGCCAAATTTGGTCTCAGAGATGATGGATGAGGAGCCAAACAGATATTGAGCATGCCATAAAGAAGGAGGTACATACTTGCTGAATCTATTTGTAATCATCATGAAGGATGTGTTTCCATGGATGATGTTCTCTATGTGTTTCACATGGATGGTGTTGGAGAATTGTTCTGATTGCATTATGCCCCAGGACATAGTATAGACTGATAAATGAGATCCTTGATGATTCATAAAGAGTTTAGCCTAACTATCCACTTACTGTTTAAAAAACTATGAAGAAGAAAGCCTATTATTTGGGCAATGAAATGCAGTTACAACAACCCATACAACTCATCTTTCACTACAACCATATAATGGAAGAACATTGCAAACGGAATGAAAGCTGGGCCTGGAATAGGAGGGAGAATTTGGGTTGTATTGCATTTGGGAAATTATACAGGCTTCAATGGCTTCAAACTTCTCTGAGACAAAGACCCATTTCTTTTAGCAACTTTTTTTGAATGCCTTTTATTTTTATATTGGTCATCCCAAGCTTTTTTTTAAAACAAAAAATCTGATCTCAAGACTGCATTTAACAATCAACAGAATATAGTATAGTCTCAATGGTTTCTTACCCTTTACTTTTGGGGAAACAGATATGTTTTACTCTCTTCACTTTTGCTCTGGGAATTTTGTTGGTTCTAAAAATTCCTTAGCATTCAGCTTCCTTTTAGTGATTTTTTTCATTTAGATTTTTTTTTAGGAATTTTTTTTCTTTGGTTCTTTTTATCTAATATTCTGTCAGTTCATAAAAACTTCTGTTTCTCTAAATTCTTATTTCCTGTTTTTATAGAATAATACTAATGCATATTTTAAAAATTAATTTTCTTTCATTTTCTTGAAGGTTTATCTTCTCTCTCTCCTATATTTCCTTTGGGGCCTCACTGAGAAAGCAAGAAAAACAAAACTCCTGGTATAAACAGGTACAGTTAAACAAAACCAATTCCTACACTGGCCATATTAAAAAATAAGTCTAAAATTTATATTCTGAATTCATTATCTCTCTATCAGGAGAGATCAGTAGCATGTTTCCTCTGGAATTATTGCTAGTTATTGCATTGATCAAAGTTCTTAAGTCTTATCAAAGACCTTTGTTTTTAGAATATTGTTGTTTCTGTATGAAGTGTTCTGGTTCTGAACTTCACACTGCATCAATTTATACGAGTCTTCCCAGGTTTCTCAAAAACTATCCCCATCATAATTTCTTACATAATAATTATATTATATTATATTCATATGCCATATGTCCAGTCATTCTCCAATAGATGGAAATTAAACATTTTTTAACATCAATATTCTTTGAGTGATGCTATGTGGTTGGTAAACAGAATATCAAAACATCAAGAAACTGCATTTCCAAGTCACTCAAAGGGCAATGTAGAGGTATGTAGTGGGCATGAGAAGATTTTAGCAGATTACTAACAAATTGCATAGAAGTGCAATGAAGCATTTCATCGAATAAATGAGTGACTAGAAAAAAAGAAGGTAGAAAGTCAGAGTAAGAACAAAAGTTAAATGATGGCAGCTTACATATTCTAGTGATATCTAAATAAAATCAAGATATCTAAACAAAGTCCCCCAGTACATTGTGGGAGAGGGGAGGTGCCCTTTGAAGAGCATTTATAGAAAAGCATAAACAAAGGTGTTGCTCATGAAGAGAGGCTGTGCATGGAGAGTTTGTGGTCTAAACTTTCATAGGGAGGACCCAAATTGGTGATATCATGAATTTATCACTACTGAAGTAAAATAGTCTTCTATTGATAATAATAGCATCTACATCCTGGGATTATTGTGAAGATATGATTGGACAATATTTATAAAGTGTTTAGCACAGTACCTGATACAGTAGGTGCCATATGAGTATTTATTATTATTATTAAAAAAAACCCCAAACCTCAATAAGTACAACATAGAAAAAACATACAGTTCATCAGAAAAGACCCAGGAATTTAGTGGATTACTCAGCATGAATCAACAATGTGATATCATAGCCTAAACATCTCAATGTGATCTTAGGCATCATTCAATGAAAAATTGTTTCTAGAATAGTAGGTAATTTTCAAATGATATTGTAACTTAGTTGTAGGTGTCACATTTTAATAAAGATTTTGCTAATCTAGAAAGGTTCCAAAGGAGGGCAACCAGATTGGTGAAGAGTCTTGAAAGCCTAGCTTACAAGCAAGGGAATACTGGAACCAGCTCATATTGGCTCCTGAAAGTTTATTAAATTTTCATTGTATTTGTGTCCCAGAAACTGGCAAATATAACAAATCAGGTCTTGATGTTTTGGTTTGTTGATAGTCTAGACTTAAGAAAGAAATGGAGAAAATGTTCATAATGCAGATTAAACTGAAAAGTATGTTTAACCCCTTCCCTCCTTGCCCAAACTAGTTGTTAAACATTTAACAGCACACTGCTGCATAGAAGAATCAATTGAAGGAACTGGTACTATTTAACTTGAAAAAGGAAAACTTTTTGTTGAACATGATTGTAAGCATTTGCTTTGTGTAACAGGGAATAGAACTCTTCTTCTTGGCTCCAAGATATAGAAATAAAAATGGCCAGGGGAGGAGGGAAAGGAGGAGAGAGAGAGAGAGACAGAGACAGAGAGACAGAGACAGAGAGAGGGAGACAGAGACAGAGAGATTAAAGGAAAGAAGGAAGAACTGCAAAAAAGCAAATATTGGCTCAAAGAGAAAAAAAACCTTGCTAACAATGAAAGGTAGAGGGGGTGTTTCATAAGTAATGGGTTCTCCATTTTAAAGTGAAGCATAGCCACTTTTGGGGGGGGTTACAGAGGAGATACCCAGTGACTGTGTAGAATTTTAGGATCTTCAAGTTGCCTTCCAATGCTGAGATTTGGTGATTCTATTACTACTATCAAAATAACTGATGATTAAATGGCAACACCTGGCATAGATAATAAAGAGGAAGGCACATTTTATGAAAAATATGAAACAATTTCCCAAATAAAGTCAACATGTATCTTGGTATTCAATGATTTCCTTGCAAAGGTGAGCACAGGATGATTAAGAAATAAAAGAGGACAAAGCCTTATAGGCCCCTTGGAAGCTTTGCTTGTGTGTATTATCAATAATTTCTTCAAGATGAGAGTCATAAAATTTTGTACACAGTGAACACAAAAGGATGTAACAGAAAATTGAAATGCTATAAAAAAGTACTTCTTACCTTTTGCCTTAGAATTGATCCCAACCTTCAGTTCTAAGGCAGAAGAACATAAGAGCTAGGCATTTGGGGTTAAGTGACTTACCTAGGAATCACAGAGCTAGGAAGTGTCTGAGACTAGATTTGAACCTAGACCTTTCCACCTCCAGGCATGGTGCTCTGTCTACTGTGATACTCAGCTGCCCATGAAATACCATTTTTTAAAAGAGAAGAAATAAATGAGTAAAGACTTAGTCATTTCAGAATCATCTATGTGTGACCAACCAGCTAAAGCAAAGGCCTTAATCAATGCCAAATCAGGGGAAAAAATAATAAAGAGAAAACTGTGAAGCAGTGAGCATTCCAACATAACACATTCAAACATCTGAAAAAATTAAATCAATTGATCAACCAACAAGCATTTATTAAATGTTTTCTATGTCCTAGACACTGTGCTAAGTATTCAGGACATAAAGGCAAAAACTAATCAGCCTCTGCCTTTAAATAGCTTAAATTTTATTGAGGACATAATATGTACTTATATAGGAATGTGCAGGACACAGTAACCTTGAATGGGAAGCCACAGGCAGGGAAGGGAAAACAGGAGGGAAACAGAAAAAGCATTCTACAGAAGTTAATAATCAAATTGATTCTTGAAGAAAACAAAGGAGTCCAAAGGAAGGAGAGCATGCCAAGTATAAGGGATAACAAATGGGAAGGAGGGGACTAGAAGATGGAATGACATATATAAGGATCAAGACTAAAGCATTCATTGTAACATTAGTGTCAAAAGAGTCTGCATAACAAATCAGCTAGTTAAAATTTGCCAAGCAGAGATTCATGGCACCAAAGATGGACATCATTTTACCAAACAAACTTATTTGCAAAACATCAGAGAGGAAGGTAGGGAAAGATTAATTGTGCTTCACAGAGTAGCAAAGAGTTGTGAAAGGGAAAGCAAATCTGGAGAAAGCTTGGTGTAAAAATCAATTAAAGCAAATCTTTCCAAGGTGAAATGGGGAGGAGGAAAACCAGAACAGATTTTCCAGCATTTCTATGTAGACCCATTCTTATAGTTGATGACAAGGAAACCATCGCATTCATACTCCAACACCTCAGTACCATATTTGTTCTATGTAGAAAAGGAAATACCACTTAAGAAGATGAAGTACAGGATGACCAGATGAGGCCAAATGTACACGGAAAAAAATCTTTCCTGACTGTGTCTGAATTTTGAAAGCATTGAAGGATCAACTTTCAATATATATCACATAAGGGAAGAAACTAAGCAACTGGAAAAATCATGCACAGAATAATTACCAGTGTAGTTTTAATAACACCAATAACCACTGACTTTGAATTTTCTCAATATACTTTAGGACTTTGCTGAATTTGTAATCTCATCAATGTGGATATTTTATCCATTACTGTCAATTGCAACCCATTAGAATTTTCTCTTGTTCATCTTTTCCAAAAAATTCCCCACAAAGAATTTATCCCATATGCTAGAGATCTTCCTTTAGGCCTTTCCCATGTCCTGGGTGTGTACATGACTAGATACCACCCATTATTGAGCATATATTTCAATAATGATGTCTCTTAAGTGACATTGTTAGAAATATACTCTAACGTACATATACCCACCATGCTTACTTTTGTGTACTTATTCCCTACATTGTTTTAGATTGTCCATAACTTTGAGTCTTTGGGGACTGTAATGTCCAAGATTTCTTACCATTCTAAATTCCTGGGAGAATATGTGAGCCACAAAGAGGGATTTTTATGCTCAGAGGCAGTTTGAGATTATTCAAAGCATTGAGCAATTTTCCTTTTCTTCTTCCTGTTGAATTCTAGTTCCAATTCATTCTCCATCTGGAACATCTGACCTATATATGAGTATTAATGGGAGGACAATGGACAGGTGATTTTGTTGATATAAGGAATTTCCAGAGGCAAGTCATTCTACAAAAGCAATCATTGTGATGAAAGGGCCAAAAGAGTCCACAGAACAAACCAGCTTTCTGCATTTTCTTTGCAATTAAGAGTCGAACAGAATTGCTTAGAGATTAAACAATATGCCCAGAGATTATACAATTGACATATGTCAGAGGCAGAACTTGAACCCAAACCTTCTTGAATCTGATATTGGCTCTCTATCCACAATGTCACTTTGCCTTTCAAAGTGTTAATAAGAACTCCTAACAAAATTAATATAAGTACTGATGAATTGTGATTCTACTGTGTATCATATTCTGGATGGTAGAAATTTTTTATCCATTTAATCCCCCCATCCATCATATCTTGTTCTGTCTCTGCAAAGGAACAATGATCTGGGTTTAGGATAGAATGATTGGCAGGAAGAAATAATTCTGGGTGGCCTTTGTTTCTCCCTGAAACAAAAGTCCATCTTTTGAATTCCAATATTTATTTTTTGGGGGGGATGTGAATTTTAGAATGAATGATCCCAAAGAATTAAAATTGAAGGTTTATCTGTAGTCAATGGAAAGATGCCTGGTGGGTAAGAGTAACATGCAGGATATTACCAAAGAAGAATTTTCTATTAAGAACAGCAAAAAAGGTGTCATCGAAATGTGTGACCAGAAGAACCTGAAGTTCTCTCTTTCTAGCTTGCCTCTGTCACAGGAGGTGAGTCAATTGTTTAGTAGAGGCAGGGGATAAAAGATACATACCTCATGTGCTCCTTTGGTGTGTGCACAGTGAGAAGTCTAGATAAAAATCCCCAGTATGTTGGTAGCCTCCTTGTGAAGAATTTATAGGAAGACCTAAAAAATAGTAACACAATAAAATAAAGCCTAGAAGTGGATGGAATCTTTATCTCTGTTGAGATTATCCATATCACTGGGATCACAGATCCATCAAAGAAATCACAGAATCTCCAGTTTAGAAAGGACTTCAGAGATCCCTAAAGAATAATTAAAACACTTTCCTACCACACACCCAACAGTTGGTCATCCCCTCAATGCTTGCAGGGCTCCAATGATAGGGAGCCTACCTCCTTTTGAGGTGGAATATTCAATTTTTGGACAGCTTTTCTTGATATTAAGGATAACTGTGTCTCTCTGGAATTCCCACCTATTGTTCTATCTTTTGGAGGGAAGCAGAACAAGTCCACCCTTTTCTATATTTAGGTAGTGAAGTGAATAGGATACTGGGCTTTGAATCAAGAAAACCTGAGGGGGGCAGCTGGGTAGCTCAGTGGATGAAGAGCCAGGTCTAGAGATGGGAGGTTCTAGGTTCAAATCTAGCCTCAGACACTTCCTAGCTGTGTGACCCTGGGCAAGTCACTTAACCCCCATTGCCTAGCTCTAACTGCTCTTCTGCCTTAGAACTAATACATAGTATTGATTCCAAGATGGAAGGTAAAGTTTTTTTTTTTTTAAAGAAGGCCTGAGTTTAAATCCTGCCTCAGAAACCTACTAGCTGTGTGACCCTGGAAAAGACATTTGACCTCTCTGAGCCTTAATATCCTCATGTGTAAAATGGGATAATGAGAATACCTACCTGACAGGGTTGTTGTGAAAATAAAATGAGGTAAGATTTATAACTGGAAGTTTGCCAATTTTTGTCTGCTTGGAGTACTGTGAAATGCACCCCTTGATACTGGAAGTGCACCCCTTCCCCGCTCTAAGAAAAAGGGAAAGAATGAGAGTTTTGACTAAGAGGCTTAGACCAGAGAGACAAAAGTTAAGTAAGTTGGAAAGCTGGTGAGGAACTCTAATTGCAACCTAGAGAGTACTATAATGGGAATGGAGTCAAAGGAGATTATAGTTATCTATGTTTTCTAAGAACAATAAGCATGATTCTTCTCTTTTCTCCTTCTTATTCCTACTCTTCTCTCCTTTAAGGAAGTATTGTATGCATTCCAAGGTTTATCTGTTTCCTTATGTGCGTGTGTGCATGTGTGTGTTTGTGTTTTGTTCACCTGGTCTCTAAAAGCCAGCATTAAGAGAAAACTGTGGTAAACTCAAATGTGTTATTGGTCTATGTGTATTTTATTTGCTCAAAGAGAGCTGAGAATGATGGATTTTATGGTCTGCTGCAAGAAAAGGAGAGTAGGAAATGCTCTTTCTGATTTGCCAGTACGTTCTTTGAAAGAACCAAAGAGATTTTTATTGAAGGCATATTATTAAGCTCACTAAAAGAAGAGATAAAAAATGAAACTACACAGTTCATTGAGTACAAACAAATATGGAAGTGGTGGTGAATGAATGAAAGAAAAAGCTTTCACATGCTTACTATGTTGTAGGAACTATGCTAAACATTGGCGACATGAGAGTAGAACAGTCCTTGCTCTGGAGGAGCTTAGATTCTAAAAAGAGGAGAAAATCCTTCTATGGGAATGTTGGACAGGGAAAGAATTTTTGATATTGGAGTCAGGGATCCTCAGTCAAACCTTAGAAAGTGAAAATATAGTCAAAGAATATTTAGGAAGGAGAGGTCGTCAGCGTCAAAAGCTGAAAAGAGATGATAGAAAGCATAGATTGTTTTCAGACATACATTGCCGCCCTCAAAATTTCAAAAGATCTTGAAATGGTCAAAAGACCATTGCAGTGGACAGATCTTCTGTCAAATGTCAGTAAGAAAACATAGTCTAGTTTCATTCAGTATACGAAGGAACGGAGAGAACATGAACTGCCTCACCTTGGTCCTGAAAATTTTAATACGTAGATAGTATTTTCTTCAAAACAACTGTGAACTAGATGCCATCTTTTATATTCTGCATAGTCTGATTTTATAACAGGAATGAAATATATTCATCACATATGATACACCAAATTGAAAACTCTTGGTTTGGTACTAGGCTGAGTTTGGAACTCCCATAATTAAACTCATTAGGTCTTCACTATGAAATCTATTAGCATTAAAGAGAGAAAAATAGAGATTGATGGATGATACATTAGAATGATTTGTTAAACTTGGCCAAAGAGAACTTTACTCTTCTATAATTGTGTGGCTCCTCCTAATCTACTCTCTTTTAATTTCACATACATTTATACTTCTTTTTCTCCTGGAAAATAATTTATACAACACAAAAAACTGGGTGTCTGTTATCCAGAGAACAGTGGTAAGGCTCTTTTCCTGGCCCATGGCTAGAAAGTCAAGAGTAAATCACAGAGAATTAAACATGCCTGGCAAGGTCTGAGGCTTCTATATCCAGAGCTGATCGTTGGAAAATGCATTTTAGAAGGGCTAAAACACCTAAAGCTTTGCCAAACCAAAGCCATTGGCTAGAAAATGTGAACTAATCAAACAGTCAGGATTGAGCTGTCTGACTTTGAAACATGATCTAATAGACACAGGAGGAATGCCAGAGAATAGGATAGAGAAGCTTCCTTGGGCAAGGGTTCTGTATCCAATATGGTGTTGGAGGGAGAAAGGAAAGAAAAGAAGAAAACTTAACGAATTAGGAAAGAAATGAAAGGGCACAACAGGTCAAAAGAAAGAAAAACACAAGAAATGACAAAAGAACCTGGAACTAGATATATGGCATTAGAGGAAAGAGTAGCTGTTGAAGGAACATATACTTAGAGGAGTCAGCCATTTTTCCTTTACTGATTACCGAAGCAAAGTTGAGGGTCCCCTTATAATGATGAAAGCATGCTGAAATTCAGATCACTCTGATAGGGTCATAGTTAGCCAACAATGAGGTTAGGAGTAGGTGCTTCCACTCGTTTCCCAGCATTACCCTTTCAAGGTTTTTGGAGTGTTATTAAAGTATTGGCTAGTGCTGTAGAGTTCCCATATTGCACTATAGAAATAGATTTACTACACAAAATATGGTGATGGTGTTGCACATGTAGAGGAACTCTTGTATCCATAGCTGTCTTAGAGTTTTATACTTAAATATCTCAAAATGTGAGCTGGTGTATTGATATGAAATGTTAAAAAATACTTTTCAGAGCCCAAGTGATTAGATTCCATGTTCATTGGAGGATAAGGAAACTTATTTGTCTTGTCTGTAGGTTGTGGAAGTGATCCAAAGTGTCACTTGGCTGACTTAGGTCACAAGAGGAAATAGCCTTTGATATAATGTTGTCCTAAGTTTTTCTCTTCACCAATATGAGTCTGAGAGATGTCCATGCAAAGCTTTACATCCTAAGAACCGTAAAGAGGAGCGTCATGTTGTAAAAGTACCCTATAAGTACATGAAGAACCTTTATCTTATCATTCTTTCTCTTTGACTTCTTACTATAATTTCTTTGTAGTACAGAGGAGTAACATTCTTTTTTCAAAACTTTTATTTTATTTATTATTTCTTAGCTACATGTAAAACATTTAAAACAATCATTTAAAAACGTTTTGAGTTCCAAATTTTCTCTCACCCTTCCCCAACTTATTGTGAAGATGAGAAATGTATCAGTTATATATGTGAAATCATATAAAATATTACCATATTAACAATGTTGCAAAAGAAAACACAAACAAAATAAAACATAAAAATAAAAAAGTTAAAAAGAGGGATACTTCCTTCTGCATTCAGAATTCAGTAGTTCTCTCTCTGGAGAGGGATAGCATTTTTATCTTGGGTTCTTTGGAATTGTCTTGGATGATTATTTTGATAAGAATAGGCAAGCCTTTCACAGTTGATCATCTTTACAATATTGTTGTTATTATGTATAATGTACTCCTGGTTCTGCTCACTTCACTTTGCATGAGACCATATAAGTCTTTCTTTTATGAAACCATCCTGCTCACTGTTTCTTATTGCACAATAGTATTTTGTTATAATCATATACTACAACTTGTTTAGTCATTCCCCAATTGATGGGCATATCCTTGATTTCCAATCTTTTGCTATACATAATTTGTGCAAATAGGTCCTTTTCCCTTTTCTTCAATTTCTTTGGGATATAGATGTAGTAAGTGATATTGTTGGGGAAAAGGGTTTGTCTAATTTTAAGCCCTTTGGGTGTAGTTCTAAATTGTTCTCCAGAATTGTTTGGTTAGTTCATAACTCTACCAACAGTTGATTTTTCCACATATTTTTCCAAATTTCCAATTTTTCCATATATGCAGAATTTATCATTATTTTTAGCTAATCTAATAGGTGTGAGGTGGCATTTTAGAGTTGTTTAAAATTAGATTTCTCTTATCAGTAGTGATTTAGAACATGTAAAAATGTGACTACTGATAGCTTTTATTTCTTCTGAAAACTGTTTGTAGCCTTTGACAATTTACCAATTGGAGAATGAACTCTTATTTTTATAAATTTGACTCAGTTCACTATATATTTAGGAAATGAGACCTTCATTAGAGCAACTTGCTGTAAAAATACACCCCAGTTTACTGTTTTCTTTCTAATTTTGGATGTACCAGTTTTGTTTGTGCACAAGTTTTAAAATTTAACATAATTTAAATTATCTATTTTATTTTCCCAAATCCCATTTATATTTTGTTTGCTCATAAACTCTTCTCTTCCATAGATATGACAGGTACATTTCCTCATATTCCTCTAATTTACTTATATTACCTTTAAAGTCTAAATCATTTGTCCATTTTGACCTTTTCTTGTTATATGATGTGAGATCTTGCTCTATGCCTGGTTTCTGACAAACTACTTTCCAGTCTTGCCACAATTTTTGTCAAATGTTGTGTTCTTAACTCCAAAACTTGAATCATTGGGTTTATCAAACATTAGATTACTATGGTCATTTACTACTGTCTTGCATACCTAATTTAACCCACTTACTCACCACTCTATTTCTTGGTCAATACCAGTTGTCCCCCAGTTTGTGATAGAGTTTGAGATCTGGTATAGTAAGGTCATCTTTCTTCACATCTTTTTCATTGATTCCCTTGATATTCTTGATGTTTTGTTCTTCTATGCCTTTTTCTTTTTTTCTAGGTTTATGAAATGTTCTTTTGGTCATTTGGTATGGAAATTAGCTTAGGTAGGATTGTCATTTTACTTTTATTGGCTCAGCCTACTCATTAACAATTAATATTACTCCAACAATTTAAATCTATGTCTATTTGCATGGAAATTATTTTTAAATTGTGTTCAGATAGTTTCTGGGTTTTTCTTGGCAGTTAGCTTTCCAAGTATTTTAAATTGTCTGCAGCTATTTTAAATGGAATTTCACTGTCTATCTCTTCTTCCTGGGTTTTGTTGGTATTACATAGAAATACCGATGATTTATGTGTTTTTTCTTGCTGAAGTTATTATTTGTTTCATTTATTTTTATAGTTGATTCTCTTGTGTTCTCTAACTATAGAATGACATTATCTGAAGTGAGTGATAGTTTAGTTTTTTAATTGCTTATTTTTATTCCTTCCATTTCTTTTTCTTGTCTTTTTGCTATAACTAGCATTTTTAGTACAATAGTGAACAATAGTGGTGTTGATAGACATCTGCTTCATACATGATCTTCTTGGGAAGACTTTAAATTTATATATAATCCCTGTTACAAATAATGCTTGCTTTTGATTTTAGATAGATACTTTAGATAGATATCATTTAAAGAAAGATTTTCTTGATTCATTTGCTTTTCAGTATTTTTAAGTGGAATGAGTGTTATATTTTGTCAATGTTTTTTTCTTCATCTATTGTTATAATCATATGATTTTGTTGTTTTTGTTATTCATATGTTCATTTTTTGCTAAAAGTTTTCCTAATATTGAACCAGTCCTGCATTCCTAGTATAAATTCTACTTGGTCATAGTATAGGATCTTTGTGACATATTGCTATAATCTCCTTTTTAGTATTTGATTTAAAACATTTGCACTGATATTCATTAAGGAAACTTGCTTATAGTGCCTGTAGCTTTCTTTTTCTGTTTCTGCTCTTCCTGGTTTAGGTATCAAAACCATATTTGTGTCATAAAAGAAATTTGGTAGATTTCTTCTTTACATATTTTTCAAATAGTTTATATACAATGTGATTAATTGTTCTTTAAATGTTTGTTAGAATTCACTTGTGAATTCATCTGGTCCTATGAGTTTTTCCTTGGGTGGGGGGGGGGAAGGCTCACTGATGACTTGTTCAATTTCTTTTCATAAGATAAGGTTATTTTAGTATTCTTTTTCTTCTTTTAATTTGATTATTTATATTTTTGTAAATGTTCATCCATTTCAGCTATATTGTCAATTTTACTGGCATATAATTGAGTAAAAAAAAAACTCTGATACCTGCTTTAATGCTGTCTTTGCTGATGGTTCATCTCTCTTTTCATTTTTTGATATCTATAATTTTGTTTTCATTTTTAAAAAGAAGCAACATAATTAATGCTATTTCTATTTTACTATTTTCCCTCCATAAAACCAGATCCTAGTTTTAAGAATTATTTTAATATATTTTCCTGGCAATTTTGTTAATTTCTCCTTTAATTTTCAGGTGTTCCATTTTTATGTTGAGGATTTTTAATTTGTTCTTTTTATATATTTTTAGTTGCATGCTCAATTCATCAATTTACTCTTTTTCTTTTTTGTTGCTGTATACATTTAGAGATACATTTCCCCTAAGTATTGCTTTAGTTACACCCCAGAAATTTCAGAATGTTGTCTCATTGTTGTCATTCTCTATAATGATATTATTGATTGTTTCTATGATTTTTCTTTAGCCCAGTCATTCTTCAGTAATAGATCATATAGTTCCCAATTAGCTTTTATTCTTTGCTTCCATGGTTCTTTATTAAATGTAATTTTTATTGAATGAAGGTATTTTTGCTTTCCTGCATTTGATTGTTTTTATGACCTAATACATCATCAATTTTTGTGAAGGTGTCATTTTTAGCTGTAAAAAAGTACATTACTTTCTATTCCCATTTGGTTTTTTCCAGAGTCTGCCATATCTAATTTTTCTAAAATTCTATTAATCTCCTTGACTTTTTAATTTATTTATGATTTGATTTATCTAGCTCTGAGAGAGGAAAGCTGTGGTACTCCACTAGTATAATTCTACTGTCTATTTCCCTCTGTAACTAATTTAATTTTGAATTTTTAAATTTTTCTTTAAGAATTTTGATGTCATCACATTTAGTATATATATGTTAAGTACTGATATTACTTCATTATATATGGTCCCTTTAGTAAGATACTTTCTTTGCTTATCACTTTTAATTATGCCTATTTTGGTTTTTGCTTTGTCTGAGATCATGATCACTACAGCCCTTTATTTTTATTGTGTGTTTCTGTTTCAAGTGTATTTCTTGTAAACAACATATTAGATTCTGGTTTCTAATCCATTTTGTTATCTGATTCTTTTTTATGGATAAGTTCATCACATTCACATTCACATTTATGACTACTAAGTGTTTAGTTCTCTCCATCCCATTTCCCCTTGTTCATCCTTCTTTATTTCTTTATTCTTTACTCCTCTAACATTTGTTTGCTTCTTTGCAATGTTTTATTTTATTGGTCCTCCCTTTTATTACCTCCCTCTTTCATATATCTCCTTCTAGTGCTACTTTCCTATTGGGTAAAATAGATTTCTATTATCAATGGAGTATATGTATATATGTGTGTGTGTGTGTGTGTGTGTGTGTGTGTGTGTGTGTGTGTGTATTAATTTCCTCTTTGAATCTATTTAGATGTGAGTGAAGTTCAAATGTTCTCTCCCCCATCTTTCCCTCCACTGAAAAGATCTTCCTTGCATACCTTTTTTATGTTAGGTAATATTTTCTTTCTCTCCCTTCCCTCTTTTCCCAGAGTGTCCATCTTCCATTACTATTCATTTTTAAACATCATTCTAACATAATCAGCTTATTCCCTTATTCTCTTTCCATGTAGAATCCTTCTAACTGCTCTAATTATGATAAAGACTTTAAAAGTTTAGTCATACTAAATCTCTTCTGATTACTCTTTCATGTTTACCTTTATGGTTCTCTTCAGTCTTGTATTTAAAATTAAAATTTTCTGTTTAGCTCTGGTCTTTTTATCAGAAATGCTTGAAAGTTTTCTATTTCATTAAATATCTATATTTTCTCTTGAAGGATTATACTCATTTTTGATGGGAAGATTATTTTTTGATGTAATCACAGCTCTTTTGTCTTTTAGTATATTATATTTCAAGCCCTCTCATCCTTTCATGTGTGATTCTGACTGTGGCACCATGGCATTTGAATGGTTTATTTCTTGCTGCTTGAAGTATTCTCTCTTTGACCTAGGAGCTTTAGAATTTATGTATACAATTTCTGGGAGTTTTCATTTTGGGATCTCTTTTAGGTGAGTACTTTATCTTCTCTGCCATCTTGGTTCCACCCCCAAAAGTCAAAAGTTTTCATTAAAACATCAAAAATTAATTCTGTTTTCAGTAAATATGAGGTAGGGAAAACCCCTTGTCTCCCTCTAGAGGCTAAGCTGGGCTTTGGGAAGATGGAGATGATGGGACCACCACATTAAATGAGCAAAGGGCATGGAATTTTATATTCTGGAAGGCAAAGGAACTAGGATTATAACCATAAATAAGTCAATCTAATATCTGCATCTAGATACTAATTGGGACTGCTAGAGGCAATTTGGATCATTGTGTGTTTATTTGTGAGGAAATGAGTCAGGAACCTTCTAGGCCTTGTGCTCCACTCCAACTCTGAGATGGGTGCTCGGAGGCTTCAGATCAGTTTTTGTTTTAAAAACGTTTAACTATCCATTTACAACATGTGAGTAATTGGAGAGAAAATGATTACCACTATCTCATCAGTAGAGGTATGAAAATCTGAGAAATCAGAGTTGGAGGTGACCTCATAAAATATATATTTCAATACATATCTGAATGAGAATCTTCTCGATAAGATCCAATTAGCAAATTTTTATACAGATTTTGCTTGAAATCTTCTAAGGAGAGGGTAATTTGCTACATTTTGAATCAATCTATTTTTATTTTAGATAGAATCATTAGGAACCTGTTCTTTACATAATCTAAATCTTCCACTGTCTCACTTTCATCCGTTTTTTTTCCTACATTTTCCTTCTAGAGCTAAACAGAATAAGTTTAATTATCCACACGTCAGATTTTCAAATTCTTATAGGCAGAAATCATACTCAATGGCTTTTCTTCCTCTGTCTAAACATTTTTACTTACTTTGACTGATTTTTATATAGTATGATCTTAAAGTCCTTCACTATTCTTGTCCTCCTGTACTGCTACCTACCCAGCTTATTAAAGTTTTCCCAGAATATTATGTCCATAATTAAACACAAGCCTCCAGATGTATTCTGTCAAAGACCTAGCACAAAACACAGGACCAAGGACAAATATCAAGGACATTCAAGTAGAGATCTCCTTTACATATAGATACACAGCCATTAATGGCCACTCTTTGACTTCCAACATTTGATCATACTATTGGCTAGATCATGAAGTCATTTGAACCACAAAGTTAGGATGAGAAATTTTGCTTGGTTGCTTGTTTTTGTTTTTTAAATATCCATTACTAAAATCTTGGGAAACTAACTTTTGTGCACTTACTTGGTCTACTAGCTTAGTAACTGGTAGATCAGAGGGAAAAATGAAATGAAGTTCATCTTATATGAGCCATTCTTATTGAAACCATGTTATTCTTCATTCTTGCTTCTTTCTTTTCTATATATTTATGAACAATCTCTAAAATAATCCACTAGATAATTTTGTCAGGAATATATATCAAGATCACTGGGCTTTTCATTTGAAGATTTTACCCTCTCCTCTTTTTTGAAAATTAGGACACCTCCCTTTTTTTCTTCTTTGTTTCCTCCACAGGCTTTTAAATATTACCAAGAGTAACTTAATAATAATATCTGGCAGTTTGTTCAGTATCCTGGGGATGTAGATTCTTTGAATCTAGTGATTGAAGAGGGTATCTAGCTGTCATTTTATAATTTCATCACTTATTGTTAATGTCTACTTGTTATTAATAATTTTTACTTTATTTCCCCCAGTTCAGAGATCATCCTTGTCAGAAGACAACACAGAAACAAAATAATAGTAAGGGAATTCAGTTTTCTCACTGTTTTCCATTATCACCCTTAAATCTTCCCAGAGCAGTGGCCCTGTATCTTCTTTTATCTTCTTCTTGCTTCCAAAATAGCTTTTAAAAATCCTAATGGGACATAACTATGTACAATATAGTCAAATAAACCTTGAAATAGAAAAACTGCATCCCATAACTGGTATTACCTCATCATTTTGTAACTTCTCTTCAGCTTTGAGATTCCACTTTCTCACAACCTTTTGTCTTTAACAGAAGGGGCCATGGATTCCAAACCTCCATTTAAGGAGAGAGCTCATTTCAGAACACTTCATTCACTCATTTTTCCACCATACCTCTGCATCAGGTACCTTTTCCATGCTTAACTCCCACCATTTTTTGGGTATATTTTTTCCTCCATTAAATTCTGTTCCTTATAGGCATGAGCTGTCTTTCTTTTGTATTCATATCCCCAATGATTTAGCACAGTGCCTGGCACAAAGTAGGTACCTGTACTTAATAAATCTTTATTGGTTGACTGACTCTTCTTATTATTGGTATAAATCTTGGGAGGATTAAGAAAGCTTTTAAAATCACTATTAGATGCCATCTCCATGGAAATCCAATTCTAATCACTAATCATGGTGGGGGCATGATTAGTGGATTGATTTCTAAATACTATGCTATTGGAATATAACTCTTCTCCCATTTATTTATCTCTAGTTTTGGGTCATATCAAGTTGGGAAGGCTCCAGGTACAGCCTTAGTGTCTATAATCTGAGGACTCAGCTAGTTGTGAAGAGGATGATCATAATGATGACTACCAGGTGATGAAAATTTTTGCCATGAAACTAATGAAACAGTCAAAAATAAGTAATGGCTCAACTGGTCTCCATATATTTCTTCAGTGTAGTTGAATACATAGTGGAAATAGGGCAGAGGCTATGAAGAATCATATATTTTCAAGATAGTTCACTAATATTAATTAAACTATATAATCTTGCTTGATTGCCAATGAATTTACACAGTACTTGAGGAACCTAACCATATTCATTTTCATTTTCTCATTGTAAACATAATTAGAAGACAAAAAGAATCAAATTCCTTTAGGGTAGGGGCTGTTTAATTTTTATCTTTGTATTTCCAGTGCTTAACAAAATGTGTGGCATTGAGTAGGCACTCAAATAACTACTGACTGAATGAAAACTAGAGATAAATAAATGGGAGAAGAGTTTTGAGGTTCTCCATGATGGGGAGATCAAAGGTTTTGGCCAAGTTGGTTTAATTGTGCATCCACAAATAACCATAAAGTATTCCATGAAATTTTTTTCTTAACACATCTTGCAATGTTCATGGTGAATGCATACAAGCAGAATGCCATGAAGATGATTGCTACTTAGAAGGCAAAATCTGTCTTTGAGAGTAAAGAGATGAAAAATGTCTAGGAGGAACTTGATGAGGCTTTATAAATTATGCCCATGCTTGTTGTGAGACACAGAAATTTCGGCACTGGTTAAATGGAGGAAGGTAGTAAAAGCCATTTTGGAAAAATGGTTCATGTTCAAAGAATGGGAAAGGTTTGTTGCCAACTTAGAAGCCATAAAACTCTGTGTCTTTGTTCAGAGAGTTCTTTCTTTCTAGGGATGCCTCATCACCTTTCTTTTCTTGCTTTTGCCTTTCTTTTAGAATCCAAGTCAAGTGGTAATTTTTTTAAGCCTTCCCTTGACACTTCTCTCAATAATGAAATATTCAACCTCTTGATATCATATAGTACATTGTTTTGTACCTCACTAATGAACATTTTGTGGATAACATAATCATCCGTTATATGTTTTTCCCCTATAAAATCCATGAGGGTGGAGGTAATATGTTATCGAATATTTATATTTTCCTGTGCACCTAGCATATTGCCTTGGACACATCAGAGGTTTAATTAATGTGTTGTATTCAACTGATAGATTTGTAATAGAATTGGACTAGATTGTATTAATTGCATCAAGACCTAAGATACCATACAATCTCTTCATTAAAACACACATTAATGTACATATTTAAAAATTAAAACAAGTTGATGGAAAACATACATCCCAGATTATGAAATGCAGCTGAATAGACATCCCATTTATTTAATTCATCAATATGTATGTGTATCTTCTTTAAGCCCTACATCAGAATGCTAATGAACAGGGCCCAATAGGAAGACGTGGTAGAGCATGCTGGATGGAATTTGGAAAATTATCTAGGGTTTTAAGTTTACTCCCATGCTACCACTAGAGCCCGTCTCTTTAATAGTAAGAATTCAGGTACTATAGCCACCTCAGAAAGATTAAAATGGAAAGATAAAGTAGTGAGTATAAGCAGGCTATAATACACTACCAGTGATAATTTGTGTCTTGGAAATGTATTACATCAAAGTCATCTGTGCCTGAGAGAAGAGGTGAAGAGGTTGTAAGGGAAGAATGAGAAATAATAACTAGATAAATGGACAATCTGATACAAAATGGTACATTGGTATCTTTGAGGTACCAAAGGGGAAGACTTTCCATTGCATTGGATAGCTCTTCAGAAGAGTATTTTTATGGCAAACACAATTCTGAGTGGCATAAGATGAGAAGGTATAGAAAGAAAACTTGAGATCAATGTCTTTGAATGGAGCATCTATGCTGATCAAATTACAGGTTACTCAAAGTGTCAAAATGATGCATGCTCCTTGACTTTTTTGGTAGTGCTTTGGGAATTTGTTTCATATATCACTTTGGATAGCTCAAATTCAAAAGATCATCCCCAATGCCTCACATTGTAGCTGCATTTTGGGGGCTGAATTTATTAAATATAATTTAGCAAACACTTATTGAGGACCTACTCTGCATGAGCTCCACAATGCAAAACAATTGGCATGGTTGGTTCAGTGAAACAATTAACTAAGATTATGTAAATAAAGGTTTTGATGAATTGAATTTTCATTTTAAAAAATAAGTTTCATTGGCCTTGTGAAGTCACATGTGTGGACATGCAGGCCCCAATTGTTTCCATCTGTCCTGCTTTAGAGTGAGACCCTCCCTCCCTCATCCCTTTATAGGGAGAATCTATTTCCTTTACTGTTACCCCTTGGCACAGTTGATTTTTTCCAGTGGTTAATGCAATGGGAGAAGGAGAGGTGAAGCTACACATTACCTACAATTTGAAACCTGTGCCATGTAAGGAGGCTCCTCTTTGTATGTGGAGGAAAGCCTTCCACTGTGCATTGTGGTACTGAAGGACCTAGAGGGAACATACAGGCTCAGCCATATTTTAAGGGGAGTAGCAGTACAGTAGTGGAATTTGATAGTTTCCTTTATCTCAGCACAACAATCTCTGGGGCACACTCTGGTCTCTCAACATGTCCCCATTTAACTACACTTCTTACCTTTAGCTGCCTGGGCTCAGCTAACCAAGTGGTGGCAGAGATGTGTATAGGCGATCTTAAATCATTCTGATTTTCCCAAGTCCCTCTGCAGTTTTCTGATGGAACATATGGCAATGTTATGTCTATTTGAAAAAGCCTTTGCATCATATGTTTATACAACTGCTCACTATCCCAAGACAAAAATTCTTTTCCTGTTATTGCCCATTTGCTGACTAAAGAAATTATCCTCTTTATGTATTCTGGTACTTTACCTTGATATCTTACGTGTTTAATTATGTAGCCCTCAGTCCATAATCTATATCCTCATCATCTGAGGCCATTTTGCTTCTGTGAATCCAAAACTTAATGATATGTTGGGAAATAAAAAGAAGATACTTTAAACATTCGTGTGCTTTCAGTCTTCTTAACATTTTTTCATCCTAAGATCATAAGTAAATAAGAGAACAGGGTGGGAGAGACCAGGGGATTTTTAGCTCTTTCTTACATGTAACTGAAGTGTGTTTTTTATATTACCAAAAATGGTAATACCCTATGACTTTTATCCAGAAAATTCCTAATTCTCCTTCACAGATTACATACAGAAAATGTCTATTTATCCTTAAATACAGCCAGTTCTGGGTCATGACCAGGCAGCCATCATTGTTCAGCACCTCTCTCATGGACAATTCGTTTTCACATATGGGTTGGACTTAGACAGCCATGGAAAGCTCTTCCAACTCTGTGAAATTTTGTGATTCCATGAAGAAGAAGAAAAAAAGAAACTGGAGCAATACCTAAAGCTATTATTTTTCATAGAATTTGAAAACTCTGGAAAGGTAAGGGATATCAGAGGTTATCTGGTTCAGAGACCTCAAAACTTCAAATTTTTTGGTTTTCCTGCTCACCTATAGCATTTTAATCCCATACCTACTTATCTTATAGAACTCTCCATCCCTGCTTTGTTCAGACGAAAACATACTGGATTAAATAGCCTTAATGAAGACAGTAGTAGAACCAATAGATGAGGTTCATAAATTTGAATGGGAAAGTTGAGTTTGAAACCACCAATGAAGTCAACCCTTACCTGAAGCAAGAACAATAGTGAGGAATGCTATAGGGGAGGAGGAACACCAAAAATCAGCTCCAGTAAAGATTTTAGCATCTGATCTAACAGAAAAAGAAGCACACATACATTAGAATTGCTTTCTTGGATATCAGATTTCTTTCTCTTTTAAATTCTTTGTTATTTATTCTGGAAATGCATCTTCTTAGACTTTTGCGGATGGCATATCTTTCTTCCAAGACTCAAATGAGTCAAAGATTTTACACTGGCGTCTTCCTTCTTTTAATGATCTGACCTGGTCTTTGTTCTGTTGATAGAATTGCCTGGCAGGTCCATGGTCTCTGTGAATGCACATCAAGACCATCAGGACTGGGGTAATGCAGCATTTAAATATTTCAAGGTTGGGATTCATTGCCACTTCATACTTTGTCAATGGTTTTCTGAGGTCTTCAAAGTGTGTTTGAATGTCTGTGAAATTTGTGGGTTAAGTTGGCTGACCTGGGAACTTCTTAGAAGAAGTTAGATTACATTAGCTAATGCACTGAAAAGACTAACTGGAGTTGGGCATCACGTTTTGCATGTAAAGCAAAGGTATCGAATTTGTGGCTTTTGCAAGCTTTGCAGAAAAGGTTTTTGGAAAATGCATTTCTTGATGGGGCAAAACTAGCAAAAGCCACAAATGGAATGGGTTTGCTTCTCCTGGAAAACCTTTTGCATCCTAGAGCTCTGGTCAGACTTTGCTGTGCTTTGCGGTTTTCAGCTCCAATCTCAAAACAGGGCTGCTAAGATCTTGGCTCTTCTAGAAGATGGACAAGTTTCCCTTGGAATATCAAACATGGAAGGACTTGGTTTCATGGTCTATTTTTCACTCATCAGGCTTCAATGTCATATTCAGGACAGCAACTTGGCTGTTCTGCTAGAATGGAAGGTATCAGGGTACCTATAGGAGTGCAGTTTGGTTAACCAAATCAGTGAAATGTAGGCAAAAGAAAACCTTTGAAGATCTCCCTGTAGTCCCAATTGAAAAATGGGAAATTATCTGTTTCAGCCTCTGGAAAACACCAGTTAAGTTACTGAGACAATATAAGCCTCATTTACCAAGTTGATTGAGAAATTTTGAGATCATGCCTCATGCCTTCCAGGAAGCGACTTGTAATGGCTATTCAAAGACCTGTATTTTCTTCTTAATCACAATCAAGAGTAATGTGATTTTTGTGAGAGTTCACTGGATAGAATATGTTGTTCATTTTTCAAGCTTCAAAAGACAATTGTCCTGAAAACAACATCCTGGCCCATGGTTCTCTCTTCCTTTTTCCTCTCTTTTTGGTAATGTTTAAAGATTAAAGATGCATCTGGTAGTAGCATATTTACCTGGTTTTCTTTCTTATAATAACTCAGTAACAGAAACTTTGCATGAAAGTCAGTATATATTATGTGAGAATAGAAGAAAAATAAGTTTAACTTAAACAGTCCATTTATGTGCTGAATGATTAGAAGCCTAAATGCTTGTTTTTTTCCAATGCCTTTACAAAACTGAAATTAAGCTGAGAATTGGGAGGAGAGATGATAACATAGAGAAAGAACAGGGTTATATATGGGAATGAATGAAGATACTTTGAAAGAAGGATAAGAAGGAAAGAAAGAAGAAAAGAAGGGGGGAGAAAAATGAGGAAATGAATAAAAAATGAATGCCAACATATCTTATTGATAAGTATAAATCTACAATGAACTAAGGATACGTTGATTGAACCTTTGCAATGAGACATTGTGGTAAGCTAGCTGGTGCAGTAGACAGAGTACCCAATTGCTTGGCCTGAAGTCAGGAAGATTCATCTTGCTGAGTTCAAATCTGGCCTCATATATTTCCTAGTTGTGTGGCCCTGAGCAAGTCACTTAACCTTGTTTGCCTCATTTTCTTCACCTAAAAAATAAACTGAAGAAGGAGCTTGCAAACCACTTTAGTATCTTTGCCAAGAAAACCCCAAATAGGGCTACAAAGAGTCAAATGTGATTGAAACACTTGAACAATGGCAACAACAAATGAACCATTGAGTCCATAATTAACCTCCAAATACCCTGGTCAATGAAATCATATGGAAAAAACAAGAACAGATGTACAAAATGACTGTTTAGCTTGATTGTAACACTTTGCAGTCATGTTTGCATGGAGACTTAACAGAAGAAAAATGGACCTTGTACCCAAGAATATTTAGGTACACTTTGGGATTCTAAAGTATTCTTTAATCAGGTCTAAATTTAGGAACGAAGTAAAGACTAATCAGTTATTATAAGATATGCTATTAAAGTATGTTTTGTATAGAAATTTTGGTCATTTTTCAGTTGGGCACAACTCTTCAAAAACTCTGTTTGAGGTTTTCTTAGAAAAGATACTAGGATGGTTTTCCCTTTCCTTCTCCAGCTCATTTGACAGATGAGGAAACTGAGGCAAATAGGGTTAAGTGATTTGCTCAAGATCACACAGCTAATAGTGTCTGAGGCCAGATTTGAACTCAGCAAAATAAGTCTTCCTGATTCCAGATCTGACCCTCTACCCACTATACTACATAGAAAGTGGGGGGATAAATCCCATCCAGCAGTGACTCGAGAGTTAATATAAGGTTTTGAAAGTCTGATAGTATGAGTTCAGAAATGGAAAGAATCTCTTTTCCTTGCTACACTAAAAGTACAATAAGGAGAGATCACAGACTATACATTCTTGGTACAATATGGGGAGCTACTCTCTTGAATCTAAGTTTAATATATAAAAATCAAGAAAAGCATCTTTTAGCATGTGGGATAGGATGCCCCCTCCACATCCACCTCTCAACCAAGCCCAGGATTCACTCTTAGAGATCTGCAAAAAAAAACACCAAAGTACACGGAACAGCTGGAGCTATTGGAGCTGCAGAATGCATAATTATGCCGCCTAAAATGAAATGTGAAAAGGTGATGTGGATTCTGTCTAGGACCTGAGCGATAGCTCTCTGGGTGGCCTTGCCCAGAAAATCTTACCTGTCTTACCGTCTCTTAAAAGGCTTCCAAATAGGGACTGCCCTTGTCAACCTCAGCCCAAAGTACTTTCACTCTGCAGGTTTCAAGCTATGGGATTACCAGTTAGCATCCATCACAGCCAACACAGAGAGGATCTGTGCGAACTGCCGATCATTTGTATCAAAACTAATGAGGTTTTCCTTTTCTTGAATGTGATAACTATATTGTGTGCTGACTAGGGAGAAAATATCTGTCCGTGGATATCAAGCTTTTCTTTCCTATTTAAACATTTTTTTCCCTCTCAGAGCTTGTATAATTGATGATTCTGCCCGTCTGGATAAGTTTTTTTGAGCACCAAATTCAGTTTAATAATGGTTTTTGCTTATTTAACAGAGCATTCTAGAGGGGATTTTTGTTGTTGTTGTTGTTATTGTTGCCCTCCAAAGCTGGAATCACAGGAGCACAAAACAAATCAGCCTAATTTCACCATGAACTTTTCTTTTGACATCCTTCTATTTTTCAAAGAGAATAAACGTGCTGTTACATGACTGCTCTTTTCCAGACAGAAGAGGCAGAGAGCTATTTTTGAAGCTCCTTAAATCAGAAGCTCTGGCTCTTTACAAAAGCAGCCCCACAGGATATCAAGACTGTGTTTGGAAACATATGTGATAAAAAAAAAAGAAACAAACCATAAAAATGAACTGGGATCACCTTGTAATTGGGCAGAGAGGGCTTCCCGCTGTTGTCTGTGGCTTGCTCTCTCTCTTTTTAAAGGCGCTGCTTCTACATTTCTCACCTTTTGCTGCAAGACCCTGAACACAGACTCTCCAATTGTCAAGCAAATCACAGCCGAGAGGCGGACCCCCTGTTTGGAGGAGACCTTTCTCTTCTCCATATTCTCCTTTATTGATGTTATGGAAAGAAATTAGAGATACACAAAGAATCAACAGCAGTTTTGGAGAAAATGCAGCCCTCTACAAGGGACCCTGGGTGAGGTCTTACAATAAGGCACCATCCACATGGGGATGACATTAGACAGCTCAATAAAGTTTAATTGTTTTACTGCTGTGTTTCCAGGCAGACACCTTGAGCACCAATGGTAGATAAGTGCCTTGTAAATAAAATGCATTATTATTATTATTATTTTATTTAGTATTGCTAAATAGCTGTTATCCCCCGGGTCAGATTGGGAGCATAGGGATTCTTGGGCATGGAGAAGCCTGTAGTTTATCCCAGATTCCCTTTGTGGCAGTGATGCAGGTTGCTGACTTTACTAGATAGTGCCTCCTTACCAGGTTCCCTTCTGTAAAATAGAGTCGAGGAAACATGGGAGTGCTTACTTTGCAGAGCTGTGAGGAGAAAGGATCTATGAATATGTATACAGTCATATACCAAGGAAGCATTTATTGGGTACCCACTATTTGCATGGCTAAGAACCAGGGGCTCTGAAAAGATATTACTGAACATAGAAACGTCAATAATCTCTTTCAAGAAAAAATAACTAGTTCATATATATCTATATAGATATCTACATACCTATATATAGGTATATAGATGGGCTTTAAATAAGGCAGCCTTTTGAAACTGTAACTTAGAGATAGAAAAATGTTATATTTTTATTTATATTATAGTTATATTATTATCTATTATATTATAATATATAAATACATTATAGTTGTATCATATTATAATATATAAATATATTATAGTTGTATCATATTATAATATATAAATATATTATAGTTCTATTATATGTTATATAATAATATATAAATATGTCATATTTATATATTGTATCATAATATATCATTATATTATATTATAGTTAAGTTACAGTTCCAAAAGAAAAGATTCCCTCATTTAAGCCCATTTTCTTGTGTTTGCAAATGCAATCTTTCGAGAAAAAAAAGTCATATAGAGATGATTGAGTATAAGATCAGAAGCCCTTTTGACTGAATATGACATGAGAAATTTCAGGTCTAAAGGATGAAGTTATATGATCATAAGGACTCAAATGATAAAACCTGGCACAAACTAGATAATTTTTTTTTTCCTGGATGGCAGTTCAGATCTAGAGAGCGAGTTGGTAAGTTAAGAAACTGGAAGCCTTTGAAAAAACTCTGATCCAATGAGCCTTTTAAATGAGGGCACTGTTGACCCATGGAGATCCTGGAAGATATACGATTTCATCCTTGACTGGGGAACTCGTTCCTTCAGAGTGGACCACAAACCATCTAAGATTTAGGAGAGGCATCTCAGGGAGTTGACGGAAGCTCATAAATGACAGCCCTAGGTCAACAGAGCTGGTAAGTGTCAGAGGAGGGGTTTAAAACGACACCATTCTGGCTCCAAGCTCAGGAGTCTAGTTCCTATATTATACTGCATTTTGTCATTAGCATATATACACATATGTTTATATAGACACACATGTGCCCATATGTAAATATACATATACACAAGTATATTATACAAACACATTCTGGATTTGTATATTTATGCATATAAACACTCAAATGGATCTGTGATTTCAGAGTAGCTAGCATTTCTATAACACTTTAAAGTCTGTAAAGAATATTCTGTATGCTATTTCATTTTTCTTAAAACAACCCTGTGAGGTAGGTACTATTATTATCCTCATTTTATAGATGAGGAAATTGAGGCAGATAGAGGTTAAATGACTTGCCAGGAATCATTCAGTTAATTGTTTTTATTGTTTATTCACATCATGCCCTATTTATGAGTGCTCATTCTTTGTGACTTACATTCACATATTCCCATAAGTTAACCCAAAGGAGTCTATGTAGATGATGCCATGAAACATATTTGGGGAGCTTCGTCAGTTTTCCCTGTTATCATGAGACACACTTAGGGAACTTCCCAGCTTTTCCTGATACCAGTGGAACATACAGATGGTTAACTGGTTTTCTTTCATGCACTTGGGCTATCTTTTTTTCAGTCATGCTTTTTTGTCTTTATTTTTATTTTAAAAATATTTTTCTACGCTTACCTATTTCATTTTCTTTTCCTCCCTTCTTCCCTCCCCCCCTCCCAGATCCAATAAGCACTTACACTGGGTTATACAAATGTTATCACTTATACCTATTTCCATATTATTCATTTTTGCAATAGAGTAATCTTTTAAAACCAAAACCCCCAATCATATACCCATATAAACAAATGAAAAGTCATTTGTTTTTCTTCTGTGTTTCTGCTCCCACAGTTCTTTCTCTCAATGAGGATAACATTCTTTCTCATAATCCCTTGCGATTGTATCATAGTAGCAAAGTCCATTACATTGGATTGTTCCAGAGTGTTTCACTTTCTGTATACAATGTTTTATTAAGGGGTGTTTAAGGGGAAGAAACAAGAGGTAAACATTTAAATATTTTGAGTTTAATGATGGGGAAATGGATAGGTATGAGGGTAACAAGGAGAAGGGAAATTTCTAAATCTTATCCCCCAACTTAATTCTTCCTAATACTGATCCTATTGGATCACTTCCTAAGCTAAATAAGTTAAGTTCCCCCCAAACAGAACCTCACAAACAGAGCCCAGGTATGGGCCAAGATCCCAGAGGTAAAGTCCAAATCTGTTCCCAATAGAGATTGATGGTTATTTTCTTGATCTTCACTCTAGCTGCCAGTCTTTTAAAGCCCTTTGTGCATAGTTCCAAATTGCCTTCCAGAATGGTTGGATAAATTCACAACTCCACCAGAAATGCATTAGTGTCCCAATTTTGCCATAACTCCTCCAACATTGATTATTTTCCTTTACTGTCATATTAACCAATCTGCTAGGTGTGAGGTGGTACCTCAGCACTGTTTCGATGTGCATTTCTCTAATTATAAAAGATTTAGAACACTTTTTCATGTACTTATTGATAGTTTTGATTTCTTTATCTGAAATCAATCATGTATTTGTAAGAGATACTCTGCACCCAGATCCACCTCTTCCTCTATAAGCATGCGTAGATGCTCTCTTCCTGATTCTGGTTATATATAAATCATCCCTGATATAAGTCCCCTGTGATTGTTGAGCTAGAAAAGCTGATGATGGGAGTCTCACAGCTGGTAGAAGAAGAGTCTTTTTTTGCTGGTGGATTTCTTAAAGATATTCTTGAGATGATAAGATATGATTCCAGTTGAGTAGTAGTAGAAGGAAATTTTTTTTTCTATCCCAGCAAAATCATAAATTCAACTATCAACTTGGAGTTTGCATTCAATTAGTTGGACTCATATCTGGGGTCTCTAGCTCCTTTGGCCTCTCATTTTATGCTTCTTTTCCTTTTGTATAAATCTTGTGACTACCAGATTGGTTGCAGCCATAGTAATTAAAGAATCAGACTTTTGATAATGTAAGATGCAGCAGCCACAGGGATGGGGTTGGGGATGGGGATGGAGAAGGGGAGAGAGAGAGAGAGAGAGAGAGAGAGAGAGAGAGAGAGAGAGAGAGAGAGAGAGAGAGAGAGAGAGAGAGAGAGAGAGAGAGAGAGAGAGATCATGCTTGGGGATTATACTCAGCATTTGATCAGACTGTGATCAGGTAAATTCAAACTGGTTAGTTAACACCCTTGCAGAAATCGTTAATGTCTTTTACAAGGCTTGAATAGTAGCCTCCAAAATGAAAAGTCATTAGATCCTATTTAAAAAAAAAAACGCTTTTATTTTAATTATCCAAAATCTGCTTTCTCACTCTTCTACTCTAACCTCCTGGCATTTGTTGTATCTGTTTTAGAGACATTTTCTTCTTCTGATTTGTGTCTTAAGCATCTTTGCCACTACAATAGTTCATTATGGTGGAAATTCATTTTCTGTTTGCCCAATTTTCCAGGCTACTTCCTCACTACTGACTTGGTGTTAGGGCTAGGCTCTGTCACACTTCTAATGATAATGCCTAGGCTGTCCCTTCTACTGCTTTCTTGGGGTTGGGTTATTACAGGATCTCAGGGACAGTTTGGGGATCTGCAAGGTTTCAGTGCTACCAAAATGTCTCAGTCCAAGGCAAAATCTGATTGCTTTCTCTTTCTTCTGAGGTCTGCAGGTTCCTGCCTTGGATTTGGGTCTATGTAAAAGTAGACTGCAGTTGGATCCAGCCATTTGGAAAGCTTTGTTGGTTCAAAATGGCAGCATTGTAGACTTCCCTTTGATCTGAGCTTCATGCCTTGGCTTTTATAAGTTGTGCTACATGCTTTAATTACATCACTATTCTTTGCCTAGAGTCTGAGACATACCACTGTTTCTACTGACTTCTGAACTTCCTTCTTTTTTCAATACTCCATTTAGGGCTTCCTGACCTAAGAACACCATCCCTATTTACAGATCCCCATTCTTCCTCAGCTTTGGATTTATGATCTGGAACTGGGGAATGGGTGATAAGTCTACCAATTGGCCTCTCTCCCTGGTGCAGGGCTTTGATAAGGTTCTGGGGATGACGTGGTATGAGTCCTTTTCTTGCCATGGTGTACAGTCTCTTCCTGGGCATTGACATGCTACTGGCTAATCCCAACCTGAGTGTTGGCAAATCTCTCAGTCTCCCTATTCTGAGCTCATTTGGACAGTGACTCACTGTGACTTTTGAATTTGCCCCATCAGAACTCAGTTTGGTAGATTTTCTAAATCTCTGCTTCCTACCACTCTTCAATCTTGGCTTTGCCTTCGTATTTTATTCCAATCGTTCTATCATTATTTGTTGCTTAGCATTCCTTTCTCTGTGAGGGAATAATCCATGATTCATGTTTGTACAATGAGCAACTTTTTTGCTTTCCCTACTTCCTTGGGGAATCCATAAACTAGAGCCAAAAGCAACATTACTATAATTAGCAGTTTTCCAAGGAATGCTCAGGTGTGGGTGAAGAGACAGTGAATATGTGAAAGAATCTACTCCCTTGATTGAAAACCTGGATATAACACCATGATAAAGGATAGGGACTGACACAGGTTGCTGGTCCCTGTGGCTCAACTGAGGTAGCCTATGCTACATATTTCTCTGATGAGAATGATTCTATTATCTTATTCATAGTTCCCTATTTGTTTTGTGTTATAACCTGCTCATATCCTCCATATATCTCTCCCTAATCTTCTGAGTCATACTGATTTCCAATTCTTTGGAGAAAGTTGCAGCTATGATTGGTAGCCATACAACCACACAAGTAGATTATTAGTATTAAAACAGTGGGTCTTTGTTTCTGAAAAAGCATCAGGGTCTCTCAGATTCTCAAAGGAATTTTACAATGTCCCATGGGTCATCTAACCTCTTCTCTTTTCCTGTTTGATTTTGGATACAAATCATCATCCATTTGAACTGTTTGTCTAAGGAACATAAGTTCAAATGGATGATGAGAATCTGAGAAAAGTAACCCCCCCCTCCAGCATCTCTGTCTGTCTTATTTAACTTTCTCCAGAATCTCTGAAGAGATTAAAATTCCAAGAAGATACTTGTCCTTCTTCTCCATTATCATATAAACCAGCCATCCTCATATACTTTCAATTCATACAATACGTAATCTTTTCTATGTTTCCCTTGACCACATTTCTATTTCAGAGTTTTGTACTTAATTCTGAAATTTTCATCAGGAAATATTTTTAATTAAAAGTTCATTTTTCATATATTCATAATATATTTCACATATTATATTTACTTTTGCCAGATAGGTTATTCTTTGTAAATACTTATCTTTTTCCTTGTGTAATATCATATTCCAGGCTCTCTCCTACTTTGTATTGGCAGATGCTGATTCTTGTGTAATATATGATATTGACTGTGGCTCCTTGGTACTTAAACTCTACATTTTTGACTGTAGTATTTTTTCCCCTTGATTTGTAAGCACCGAATTTAAGGTGTAGTATTCCTGAGATTTTTCATTTTGAAGTTTCCTTCAATAAGTGATGAGTGGATTCTTTCTATTTTCATGTTGTCCTCTGGTTCTAGGAACTCTAGACAACTTAAATATGGTATCCAATGTTATCTTTTTATCATAATTTTAGGAAAGTTCATTAATTATTAGATGATCTCTTCTTGTTCTGTCTTCCACATCCATTGTTTTAAAAATATTCCTTAAGTTTTCTTATTTTTCCCTATCATTGATTTTGTTTTAATATTTCTTATTTCTTGCCTTTTTTTAACCCATTCTAATTTCTAAGGCATTTAATTCTTGAAAAAGGTTTACCTCCATCTGATATAAGATATTAAATCTCCTTGCAATTCTTTTTTTTTTTTTCTATAGCAATGGTCAGCAAACTATGTATTTAAAAAATTTAAACCATCCTAAGGTTGGTTCTAGGTTATAGAAAGACAGTAAAGCAACTACATATTTGGCCAGATACAGGCTGAAGTGTACTGACTTTTGTTTTATAGATATTCCATTATATATCTCTTTTTTATTTCTTATAGATAATCTTATAGTCTTTCTGGCCAGAGCATTCTTTTCATGATTTATTTGACTTATAGAGTCTTCTAGGTTAACTCTCTTTTATGTTAGTTAACCCCTTAGGTATCTTTCAGTCTAAGATATTTCTTCCTTGTATTTGGTGTTTCCTTTTGTTTATATCTCCAGCCTCAGTTTCTGCATTGGGTTCTCATGCTTTGGCCCACTACTTGATGGTGTGGTTAGGCTCTGCCTTGCCTTGAGTGTTATGCTTAAGAGCAAGACTCATTTTTTTAGGAATTGCCTGAGCTTGTTTCCTGCTATGATTTTGGTCCAGGCTGCCTGCTTATTGGGATGGGCCAAGGTGCTCTAGATGATTTATTAGGCATGGGCTCCCTGAATTTTTGATTGAGTCAGGGTTACTTGAATTTTCTCTGACCTCATCTCCTGTTGAGGTTGGGGCTCTGGGGGGGGGGGGGCTTGGGTTAGAACTGCCTTACACTGGATGCTATTTAGAGCTTGTCTTCTATAAGGATTTCAGGTCTCCCTTTATTAGGGTTTTCTACTTTTCTTCTATGGGACTAGATTGCTTCATATCATTTCTTTGATCTGGATCTGTGATTTCACAGTTGGGGGGAACCTCAGTTTCTAACATTCCTCTCACATATAATTTAGGAACTTGTCTAAAACTTAAAGTCTTTGAAGTTTGACCAAGTCATTGAAACACTAAGTGATAAACCAAATTTCACTTAACTAGTATATGATACAAATATTTAACCTAGAGTTTCTTGACTCTACAATTTAGCTTTCCACGCTGCCTCTGCTATTTTGGGGTCTCTCTCTCTCTCTCTTTCTTTCTCTCTCTCTCTCTCCCTTTCTTTCTCTCTCTCTGTCTCTCAGTCTGTCTCTCTTCCCCCCATATATGCACACCCACCTACATACCCACCCACACATATATACATATATAGAAATATATAATATTTATGTGTTTATTTTATATCCATAAATATATATATATAGATATATAAATGTATTTTTCTCTCTATTTGTAGACATACAAACACATAAGGTATTCACATGGATGAGCCTAGGCTAATGCTAATGGATATATCAACTGTTTAGATAGCTTATGCAATTTGACTCAAAGTACCTGAAAAAACTGAGAGACATAAGATATACCATCTTTCATTAATAGTAGCAGGTAAGGAGCAATGAGCTTTTCCATCCTTCTAATCCTTTCTAATTGGACCAGAGGTTAATTTTTAGCTGGCTAAAAGTCAAAGAAATATGCACATATTTCTTTGACAATATTGAATTTCAAGTATATTTCACATATGAATGAGAAATGAGCTGCAAAATTATGGGGCAGGAGGATCACACCCAATATTTTTTTAAGGTTTTAAAAAAATTTACTATGCTTTTCCCACACATTTTTAACATGTTCTTATGATACTAGTGAATTACAGTTTTCATCCATATGTTTATGGCATGTAAACTTCCCTATATGGATGGATAGACAGGAACATTATTCTTGGAATTTGTTGACAACATGGGTACGATTTTTCACTTTGTCTATTCTCAGGGAATTCTACATAGTCATAAATTCCATGTTAGCTGGCAACAGGGTTTCTAAAAATTTTTTTTGTTTTAAACCGAGTGCTGCTTGATTTTAAAGAAATCTTGCTGGTATGTAAGAAAATCAGTATGTCTTGTTCTTTATCAAAGAAAGCTCTGCTGATTGTTGAAATGTAATCTGCTAGACAGATTCCTTTAATGAAATGTACTTTACCACCCTTACTCACTTCTCCCTCTCACTCCACTATAGTAACAGACTTGAGAAGACAACGGGCAAGTCTCAGGGTGCCCAAAGAATGAAAGAAGAAAATCATGAAGGAATAGAAATAAAAATGTTTAACCTGGGAGGAAAGGGCATCCTGGGGGAATAGGGGTAGAAATACCCCCACCACATTTACATGAACTGGCATGATGATAATTTGGAAGTAAATTCAACTTCATCTATTGAAGGGACAGTGCAAAACTAGTGGAGGGAAATCCTCTAAGCAGTTCCTTCTGGCAACCCTAAAGATCCCAAGATTAGGAGTTCCTGTGCTATGGATAGCAGTCTAGAGCACTTCCTAATTTGTGGCTGCCTTGTCAATAGAGGAATGAAGTAAGGCTATGACACCCCGTCTTTGGTGTTTCCCTGGTTGTAGATGAGCCTTTACCCAATGGTTACCAAACCTACCAAAGAGAAGAGGTAGAGTTTATCAATGATGAGAGCAATGATCTCCCAAGTGGTGGGTCTGTGGTGGGACTTAGGGTATATGATCAACTAACAAAAGAGTAGAATGCTGCCCTTCACATAATAGCCAATTATTACCAGTCATCTATCCTGTCCTCTCTTATAGCTGTGTAAGTTCTCCTTTTGGACTTGGCTTCAAACACTCAGGGCTGAACCCAACACCACCACTGACAGCTATATAACAGCTCTAGTGCTTTTAGGAAAATCCAACCCTGGTTCTAACATATCCTTCTCCTATGCTTCTCCTTCCCCTTGTACCTTGTACCTCTCAAGCTTTTAGGATCTGTACTGCCAGGGAATGACTAGTGAGTAGTCTGCTTTCCTTCCAGCATCCTTTTCCATTTTCAGTTGGACAGAATTGCATAGTGCCTTAAGGCAAAAATAAAAGAATCCTTTAGAGAGTGGTCCCAGGACCCCCACCTCCACTAGGTTTCGTAGGTGCTCTTCTGCACTTAGAAGCAGCTGAACAATAACTATTGACCACCAGGCTACCTGAGCCATTATGGGGCAAAAATAAAATCCCTGGGGCCATAATTCATGGGCTTCCATTAATTTGCTGCATGAGACCTTATCAAGGTCTGCAAACCTTATTTCTTTGCCCAATACGAAAAGAGGAGCTCTGGAACCCTGTAGGGTGCAGAGCAGCCCAACTAACTCCTAAGAAAGTGAACTCCAGGTCCTTCGGACAATCCTTCCCCTCTATCTCTTCAGGTCCATTGATAGATAAGCACCCCTGCTCACCACATCTGCATTTACTTTCCTTGGTACCATCAACATCCCCCACTGGAGTGTATTCAAAGAGCTTTTAGTCACTGAAAAAGAACAACACTAATTTGGTGCCTCTCACACTGAATGTGTTGTAAATTGTAAGCCAAAGACACATAGGATAAATAGATAGGCATGCATTATAATCTGCACTGGGTTTGAATTCTGCCTCAGGCTTTTGTCAGCTGTGTTTTCCTGGGGAGGTCACACTCTCTGCCTCAATTTCTTCAATGGTAAAATGGGGATAATAATAGTACTTACCTCACAGGGTTGCTATGAGGACCAAATGAGAAAAATATATGAAAAGTGCTTTATAAACCTTAGAGTGCTATATAAATGCTAGGCATTAATTAATTCTAGATAAATTGCATTATCTACCTCCACAAACTTTCAACACCTTAGGAATTAATTGTTTTTATTGAAAAGCTTTGAGACTTTAGTCATCTTTGATTGCTCACTTTTATTCCACATACCTAATCAGCTGTATAATATCTCTTTCTCTATGTAATATGCATTATTATAATATTAACATATATTATTATATTCCATTTGCTAATCCTTTTTTCAAATCATAAATTTATCTTATAACATCCTTTACAACTCTACTCTTATACAATTCTATATTAGCATTATGTGAATTTTTTATTTCTATGTTTTGTTATTCCGGACTCAGGTCTCTTCTTTCAGCAAACTTTGGTTAACTAATAGACTGTCTTAATATTAACCTCACCAGACCAAAATCTATCAAAATGTATTTAAAGCCTATAGCATTCCTTAAACAAGAAGTCAGAGGAAGAATCTCATCTGTCCCTGCCTCCTGACATGTAAATCCTCTTTAATTAGCCTATCGGAAAATCCTCTAAATATTGTTTAGTGTCTCTTTATATTAGTTTACCTATAGAGTTTATTTCCTATGGGGATATATGAAATTATGACTCTGTTTAACTAAATTTGTTCAGTTTTTATGACATTGAAGGAAGTATGAGATTGTGGAGCTACCTTCTCTTTAAAACTTTTATGACCTAAGAGCAATGTACAAGATTGCAAAATGTAAAAGAATTATTTCTCTGTCATTCTGATGTAATTTTGCCTATAAGAAGTCTTGTCAGAATCCTTGTGGTTGTTCAGGTTTTCTCTGAGGCCTGAAACTATGCTTGAACATAATAATAAAAACTAGGTCTTTACCTCCATAATTTCTGCATTGTGGTAAATATATATATATATATATATATACTTGCTGGCAGTTACCCACCACATGAACTCAGAAAGAAGATATTTCTCTCTTAACATCGATGATATCGTACAGTCTACTATGTGCCTCTTCATTGATTTTAGGGAGGTCCTTAATTTTAATTCTTCAGAGATTGTGTTTTCCCCACTCAATACTCATATATTAATGGAATATATGCATAATATACATATGTATATATTTATATACACAAATACGTGTTTTAAGTACTACAAACATACACATACATACCTTTATACACAAATATGTCTTTATGTACTATATACACACATGTATACATGTGTGTATACATATACATTTTCCCTCTACTTAACATAGTATCACCTAATTCAGGCCCTCATCATCTCTCTTCCATACTATCAATATTGTCTCAACTGATTTCTTGCCTCATTTCTCTACAATCTAATCTACTTGCTAAAATGATTTTCCTAAAGCATAGGTTTCACTGTTCTGTTCCTTTCTCCTCTTTCCCCCTTTCAATAAACATCAGCAGCTGCTTATTTTATCTCTGGGATCAAATATAAACTCTTTTGTGTGACACTTAATGGCCTTCCAAATCTGGTCTCCCTTATTATACATGACTTCCTTTTCTGTATTCTCTGGTTCAGTCAATCTGGTCTTCTTGCTGTTCCTCAGATTCATTCAAAAATGCAATTAAAATATCCAGATATGAATAGGAAATTAAGGTATGATGCTTTTCATTAGGCTAAATCATGGAGAGGAAAGGAATGGGTTTATCCTGAAAACTTTCTGAGGAGTTGAAGTCAGTGTGAGCCAAGTGTAGTAACACTTGTTTTTAGTCTCTACTACTTGGGGAAACATCCTTTACTACCCATCTCATGTATGGTTCTACATTGGTTTTATAATATAGCTTATTTATAGCACCATATTTCTCTCCAATTGGCTTTTGAGTGATCCTTAACTTTAATTCTCCAGAGAATGTGGCATTCTTTTACAGGAAATGATGGATCTTGGGATTGAGTAGGTGGCTCAGTGGATTGAGAACATGACCTCAGACAATTCCTGGGAAAGTCACTTAACCTCCATTGCCTAGCCCTTGATGTTCTTCTGCCTTGGAATCGATACACGGTATTAATTCTAAGATAGAAGGAAAGGATTTATTTAAAAAAAGATGGACCTTTTTTTTCCCCAGGAGAAGTTTAGAGACTATAAAAAGCAGTGCATGGTATCCAGAGAGATTAATCAATCAATCAAGAGGCATTTATTAAGCAGCTATTATGTTACAGGTACTGTGATAAGTGCTGGACTATAAAGAAAATTAAAAAATGGTCCTGTCTTATAGAACTCATATTTTAATAAGGGATACAATGTATAAACAGTTATGTTCATATGATATAGGTATATATACACATAATGTAATTTGGAAATAATCTCAATGAGGAGTAATTAGCAAGGTAAGATGGTGGTGGTAGAGGGGAACTAAGAAAGGCATCTTACCAAAAGTGAGATTTGAATTGAGTCTTGAAGCAAACCAGGAAAACACAGAGATAAAGATGATGAAGTAGAGTATTCCAGACATAGAGAGCATCCAATGTAAAGGCAAGGACTTGAGAGATAGAGAGGGTGTGTAAGAGAAAAGCAATTAGGTCACTCTTGCTGATCACAGAATAGATGGAGGGAAATGAAATGGGAGAAGACCACAAAACTAGGAAGGTGCCAAGTTGTGATTTTATATTTCATTCTAGAAGTGACAGCTCTGTTAGCACCCCTGAAGTTTAGTTAAGAGGGGAGTAATATGTTCAGACTTGTGTCTTATGGAGATTACATTGGAAGCTGGGTGGATTGGAATGGGGAAATACTTAAGGCATGGAAACAAACCAGAAGACTATTGCAATAGTCAAGGCATTTGGTAAAAAGAGGCTTCAATGGGGTGCTATAGGAAGAGAGGAGAGGCTTATGAAAGGTGTGAAGGTAGAAATGACAAGACTTGACAACAAATTGGATATCTGAAGTGGGTGGTGGAGAGGAATTAAGGAATAATATAGTGGCACCCTAGATAGGAATAGGGAAGTTGGATAGAGGGGAATATTTTGGGGAAAAGGAAGTGAGTTCTGTCTTGGACATATTGAGTTTGAGATGCCTTTAGGGAGAGAAGAAGGATGTAACCTTGAGGGGAATGCATAGTTAATAGGCATGGCCTGAATAAAATACAACCCAAGATGACTGAGAAGGAGTCATAAGGCAGAAATGAGGAGAATCAAGAGAGATTAGGGTTATAAAAACCAAGAAAGGGGATACTATGAAAGAAAAGAGAGTGATCAGAGGTTTCAGAGAGCTCAAGAATTATGAAAGTTGATAAAAGATCTTTATATCTGGCAAATAATAGCTCATTTGTCACATTGGAGCAAGATGTGTCAGAAAAATGAGGTATCAGAAGACATTTCAGAGGATTTAGAAGTGAGTGAGAGAGAAGGAAGTAGAAATGTAGTTGATAGCATTCTTTTTTTTTTTAAACCCTTACCTTCTGTCTTGGAGTCAATACTGTGTATTGGCTCCAAGGCAGAAGAGTGGTAAGGGCTAGGCAATGGGGGTCAAGTGACTTGCCCAGGGTCACATAGCTGGGAAGTGTCTGGGGTCAGATTTGAACCCAGGACCTCCTGTCTCTAGGCCTGACTCTCAATCCACTGATCTACCCAGCTGTCCCCAGTTGATAGCATTCTTAAGAAGTTACGCTGAAAAGAAGAGAAGAAATTTTAGATGATAGCTAGCAGGGATGGTAGGATCAATATGAGAGAAAGAGAGACACACAGAAGGGGGGAGAGAGAGAGAGAGAGAGAGAGAGAGAGAGAGAGAGAGAGAGAGAGAGAGAGAGAGAGAGAGAGAGAGACATACAGACAGACAGAGAGACAGACAGAGACAGAGACAGAGAGAGGAAGAGAGAGAAAGAGAGAGACAGACAGAGAGAGAGAAAGAGAGAGAGAGAGAGAGAGAGAGAGAGAGAGAGAGAGAGAGAGAGAGAGAGAGAGAGAGAGAGAGAGAGAGAGAGAGAGAGAGAGATTACATGGTGATCATATAGAGAAGGCAATATGCTGGAGAAAATGGGAGGGGAAGGATCATGATTGCCTGTAGAAAGGTTTCTCTTGGTAAAGAGAAAGGCCACCTTTTCATAAGGAGACAGTGTGAAGGAGAAAGTGGGAGAAGACATCTGAATGATGTGTTAAGATTAGAAAGAGAGCAGAATTAGCTCTCATTGAATGGCCTCAATTTTTTCAGTGAAGTTTGAGGTAAAGTTGTCAATGAAGAATGTAGGAGAAAAGATAACATTGGAAGCTTGAGGACATATGACAAGGTCTATTGAAATAGAAAGTGATAGAGCGAATCTACTTACTAGGTACTACTTCAGCAGGTATCCAGTTAAGATTATGCAACAAATTTATAGAGAACTTAATCACCATAGTTTCATAGTTTTCTCTTCATTGTTAATGACAATGATGAATAGAGATAGCTTAAGAAATAATAACACATGTTAGGTGGGGTGGAAAGTGCCCAGAAAATAATAATTTCATTCTATAGTCTAAAAGATTTAAGGTGGCTATTTGATACAATTTACATATAGACCTTGGGTTAATTTTGTTAGCCACACCCTGTGAGATTAAATAATGAGAAGGAATTAATTCAATTCTTTAAAATCCATGCCTCTGGATCCCTAACACCCTCCTTCCCTCCACACAGAGTTTTCCCTCACTTTGCTAGGGGGACTTCATTTCCTCTCCTTTGAATGCTGAAGTTCACACAAAGATGGTGCCCATAACAAACCTTTGCTGTGAGATCAGCTAATTTTAGAGCAAAAACTAAATCCAATTGGGATTACCCCACAAATTACAGTTACATATGGCTCTGGCAGCTTAGCTCAAGGTTAAAAATACTCGTTGGTTTTCCTTGTGGTAAGTGATGACTTAGACTTTGAAATATAGAATAGTCTCTTCCAGTTTTTTCTATGTTCACTTCCCTTTAGTTAACCCTATTTCTGACCTCCATCCATGAACCAGGCATGAAGTTTTGTCTTTGGTCAAATAGGATGCTTTTTCTCATTGGGTTCTAAGAATACCTTTTTGGCTTAAGTAGAATGATATTAGGGTTCTCACCTCCTTTCCTAATTTGGCTGTTCAGAATCCTGTGTTCTGATTATGTCCTTTCCCTAACAACCAGAGACCTAGGTCCTACTTTTTCTTAAATAATCTACTTTGAAAACCTAAATATTAATGCTATTGAAGCTTTTAAATATATGCCTACTCCTAGTTCAAGTCACTCTCTAGTATCTCCTCACTAGTTGCCTTCCTATCCTGGAAATCTTCTCCCTGAGTTATGTATGTTCACCTTCTTGCTCAGAGAACCTTATCATGAAGAGCCTTTGCCATGCTTTCTTCCCTCCTGGTTTAGCCTCACACTCTAGAATTCTCCAACTTATTAGTTGCCTTGCCACCTTCTTCATGCCTTGTTTTCCATCTCTTCCTTATATGTGTTGTCTATGCACATATCCCCTTAGCACGTAAACTCCTTGAAGAGCTAATTTGCTTTTAATTTTTATCCTCAGCACTTGGTATAGTACATGGCAAATGCTTAATGAACCCTTTGGATATGTAGGCACTTAACTATGCATGTATACACATATGACTCTACCTATCTCGCTGACAAAGAGTTTTCAGTCTAATACATGACATACAAACAAAAGATAACTATATGTGACCTCATAGACTAAGTACCAAATGGCTTGCAAATAATACATGTTACAGAGGCTGAGAGAAAGAAATAATCCCTGAAGAATGAGGAAATCAGGGAAGACTATTTTGAGGAAGTGGCGTTTGACCGGATTTTAAAGAAAAAAGTAGAATTTCGGGAATTGTATGAGAGATATAGGGCAGGAGGATATGGCTTGAGGATATTCATGAAGTCAGGAATATGCAGGGGCCCAATACAGAAGACTCCTTCTCTAAAATGCTTAAAAAATATTCCCCTTACTATATGACCTCAAACTCTTCTTACCTATTTTGGCATTGTGCAAGGTTTTGGGTCTGCTCCCAGATTTATGATTCATCATGTCAACAATTGATTGTAAAACAGAAAAAGGAGTAGATGAGCACTTTGCAGCATTGCCCAGTAGAACCCTACTGACTGCCTGAAACTGTCTGGTCTGGCTATCTGAGGAGTTCTACTAATTGCCTCATTAGGCAATCTCACTGTAGAAACAATATTTAAGTACATGAAGGCAAACTCCTGGGCATATGTAGGATTTAATAATAGACAAAGCCAAATGGGCCAAAAATGGTATGTGTATTTTCTTTTTTAATAAGCAATTTTAAATGCTCATTTTTCAAGAATAGTCGCATTTCTTGAAAACAATTCATGTTTTTTAGCTAAATGTCTATCAAAAGTTGCAAATGCTTCTAAACCATTTAGAGAATCATTTAAATATTTTCTGCAAATTATTTCAACATTTTCAAGCACAAGAGGCTTATTAGATACTTATTTCCTCTAGAGTTTGACGCATAGCTCCTAAATCACAAAATCCAAAATGCATAACAATATCACAATTTGTTGTAATGTGTGAATTTATAATGGAGTAGCTTTGCTACATTTTAATATTTAAGAGCACATTTTCTTTCTAATAGTCACATAAAGAAGTGACTTTTCCAATTTGACCACATAGGCTGCATCCAGCGAGGCCAGGAAGATGTCGATGACTGGGAGGACCAGGGAAGAATCTGAAGAGCAGTCACGGAAGTCTGCTATTTTCCAAAATGGCTATGGAAATGGTGATTTTTTAAAAAGCATGGCTGGAAGATAGGCTTTGTTCTGAGCATCTCCAGGTATTGCATTTCGTGTCTTTCCCGTCCTTTCTATTTTCTTTGTCATCACTCTAGTCTACTTCTTTAGTATTTCATGTCTAGACCATGGCTTTTCTTTTTGTTCAGTCATTTCAGGCATGTTCTACTCTTCATGACCCCATTTGGGTTTGTTTTTGTTTTTTTACAAAGATAATGCAGTAGTTTGCCATTTTCTTCTCCAGCTCATTTTATAAATGAGGCAACTGAGGCAAACAAGATTAAGAGATTTACCCAGGATCACACAGCCAGGAAATGTCTGAGGCAAGATTTGAATTCGTGAAGATGAGTCTTCCTGACTTCAGGCTCTGCACTCTATTCACTGTGCCACCTAGCTGCCCATATCTAGATCATGGTGGTGAATCAGTAACTCTGCCTCCAATATTTTCTTCTGTTCAATCCTACACCTTATACAACTTTGGAGTTTAATCTTCCTTTAAAAGTCTCTTTTACTCTGCCATTCCATTGCTCAAAATGTTTACATGTCTCTCCACTATCTATAAGGTAATGTACAAACTCCTTCTTTCCTTAAACATACCAGTTAAGGTCCCTCCAATCTGTCTTTAACCTAGCTTTCCAACATATTCAATGCCAATTGAAAATACCTTTTCTAGTTAAGATGCTTTCCTCTCTGTCTCTGTCTGTCTGTCTGTCTGTTTCTCTCTCTCTCTCTCTCTCTCTCTCTCTCTCTCTCTCTCTCTCTCTCTCTCTCTCTCAAAAAACTCTTACTTTTTTCCTAGTGACAATTCTAAGGACCAAAGCATAAGGGCTTCTGGAGTTGTAACTTACCCAGAGTCACATAGCTAGGAAGTATCTGAGGTCAGATTTGAAACTAGGACTCTTGCCTCCAGGCCCAGCACTCTCTCCACTGTATCACTTGGCTGCTCTTCTCACTGTCTCTTAAACATATGATGTTCATTGATGTCTCAAAATCTGACCCAATCCTTATTTGGTCTTAGCTGAATACTTCACCCCAGTGAATTCTTTCTGTCTTTTCCTCTCCTTTTTGTCCTTCCTCCCTCAAGTAACCTCCAATGTACTTACTTGGTACTAATTAGCTTAATATGTTCATGTCCTCTCTTGTGAAATTTCAGGCTTTTCCAGGACAATAGTTTCTCTTATATTTCTTTATGTCCTCCACCGTGTGCCCATTCCATGGGACAATTTTATGTTTGCACATAGGACCACAGTTAGAGCAGTAAGGAACCTCAGAGGCCATCTAATGCAATCTCCTCATTTTACAGATGAGGAAACTGAGACCAGAGAGATGAAATGACTTGTCCAGGATCATATAGTAGTAAGCATCTGAGGCATAGTAGGTATTGATTGGTTGCAACTATAAATCATTCTTCACACAATGGGTAACCTCATTGACTATCAAGTGACATCACAAATTCTTTTTTATTTAAATTTTTATTTTTTTCTAGATTACATACTGATACAATTTTTTATCTTCACTTTCTGATATTTTGCAATCCTCTTTCCAAACCTTTTCCCCTCCCCAATAGCATAAGTAATATGATATAAGTTGTACATATATTTTCCTGTAAAACATATTTCCATGTTTGTCACGTTATAAAACAAGACACATATTTCTTACAATAGACAAAATTCATAAAGAAAATAAAGTGAAAAAAAGGTACATTTGAGTTCAAACTCTACTAATTCCTATGTTGGTGGGTATTCATTTTAATCATGAGTCCCTTGAAGTTTTCCTGGATTGTTGATAATAGAGAAATCATTCACAGTTGATCATCATACATTATTGTTGTTACTGTGAGCAATGTTCTTTTGGTTCTGCTCACTTTACTTTGCATCGCTTCATATAAGTCTTTCCAGGTTTTTTGTGATCATCTTCTTTGCCATTTCTTATGGCACAATAGTATTCCATTACAAGCTTATACAATTACTTGTTTAGCCATTTTCCAATTGATGGACATCCCTTTCAGTTTCCAGGTCTTTGCCACCACAAAAAGAGCAGCTCTAACTATTTCTCTACAGGTAGGTTTCCCCCCTCATCTTTAATCTCTTTGGGACACAGATCTAGTAGTGGTATTGCTGGGCCAAAGGGTATGAACACTTTTATGACCCTTTGAGCAGGTTCCAGTTTGCTTTTCAGAATGGTTGTATTAGTTCACAGCTCCACCAACAGTGTGTGTCTCAATTTTTTCACATCCCCTCCAATATTTATCATTTTCCTTTTCTGTCACATTGCCTACTCTGACTGTGTGAGGTGGTACCTCAGAGTTGTTTGTGTCTCTCTAATTAATAGAGATTTGGAAGATTTTTCATATGACTAAAGATACTTTTAATTTCTTCATCTGAGAATTTCCTATTCATATCCTTTGACCATTTGTTATTTGGGGAATGCTTTTTTTTCTTATAAATTTGACTTAGTTTTCTATATATTTGAGAAATGATGTCTTTATCAGAGAGACTTGATATAAAGGTTTCCCTCAGTTTTTGTTTGTATTTTAATTTTGTTGGCATTTCTTTTGCTTGTGCAGAAACTTTTGAATTAAATGTAGTCAAATTTATGTTTTACATCTTATGATGTTACCTATGTCTTGTTTTGAACTAATTTCTTGCCTTCCTCATAGGTCTGGCAGGCAAACTATTTTGTGCTCCCCCAATTATGTTTATGTTCCCCTTTATTTGTCCTGGTATATAGTATGAGGTATTTCAGATTTGCCAGCAATTTTTATCAAATAGTGAGTTCTTCTTCCAAAAGTTTGAATCTTTGGGTTTGCCAAATACTAGGTTACTATGGTCATTTACCATTGCATGTTGAGTGCCTAATTTATTCTATTGGTCCTCTCTTTTTAGACAGTAACAGACTGCTTTGATAATATATTTTGAAATTCAGAACAGCTAAGTAACCTTTCTTCATATTTTCTTGCACTATTTAACTTGATCTCTTAAGTCTTTTGTTCTTCCAGATGAATTTTGTTATTATTTTTTCTGTCTCTATGAAGTAATTTTTGGGTATTTTGATTGGTGAGGTACTAAATAAATAAAATTAATTTAGAAAGAATTGTCATTTTTATTGTATTGGGACATTATAAATTCCTTTTCAAATCAACAAGCATTTTTTATGCCTGGGCAAGGTGGCACAATAGATAGACTTTCAGGTGTGACATGAGAAAAATTCATCTTCCCGAATTTAAATCTGGATTCAGACATTTTCTGGCCATGGGCAAGTCACTTATTGTTTACCTAAGTGTTCTCAACTGTAAAATGAGCTGGGGAGAAAAATGGCAAGCCACTCCGGTTTCTTTGTCCTTGAAAGCTCCAAATGGGATCATGATGTGTTGGACATGACTGAAAATGAATGAACAAAAACTAATCCATGGTATATATTAGTGCTAATCACTGGGAATACAAATACAAACAAGAATATAATCCCTGATCTCAAGAAGCTTTATTTTGATGAGGGAAAATAACATAAAAGGAAGCAGTGAAGAAAAGGGAAGAGATGAAGGTATGGGGTTTGGGAATGTGATGAAGACATTTTTTTTGAAGTTGGCCTAGGAGGAACTAGCCAATGAGAAGGAGAGGCCACAAGAATACTTCAGTATATGAAGCCCAAGAGTATAGTACACTTGTTCTAGAATGAAGAAGTTTCCATTGCAGAACAGTGACTCCTTAAGGACAAGTGTCTTCATTTTTTTTTTACCTAGGGAAGTGCTATACAAATGATATTGACTCAATAAGTCCTAACTAAATGAACAAATGAATGAATGGATGTGTTTGTTTTCCTGTTTCTAGTATTCCCATAGGTAATTGTGTCCTTGGTCTCATTATTCCAATCATTATATTGATCATCTAGAGACCTAAATAAGATCCATTTTTTTTTTTTTGCAAAATACTTTGCAAATCCTCAGATTTAGGTTAGTTTATTCTCATGGCTAAATTTGTATTTGGTAATTATTTACTATCAAATCTTTTGGTAGGAAGAGGCTGAATATGTGAATATTTTACACTTAAACTAAAAATAGTTTTATTTCATAGGGATTTTTTTGGTGGAGCTATATTTGCTGTTTACTGCAGTGTAAAATGTCTAAGTTTTCATCAATAATTAATTTTAAGGGATAAATATATATTCTTCCTGGTAATCTAGTAAGTATTAATCAGGCCACATAAGATCAAATGAGTGAATCATCATTAGCATCATCACTCCTCCTCTCATCACAGTAAAAGACAAAATATGTGACCCCAAAGAACTTGCAGTCCAAACTAGACCCCGGTTCTTGGAAGCAGGCACTCAGAATTCAGAAGACAAGAACTCAAGCTAGCACGCCAAAAGTTTTGTTCCTTTATTGTATCTTAGCAAGAGATGGAGATGTGTAGGCCCTTAAAATATAATTCCACGGAGAGAATTCTGATACTTGTAACAAAAATATTTTAAAATATAGTTTACTGTAGTTGATAAAAGCCAGGGATCACCTTCCTCTGGGAGGGAGGTGGTGACTGTTTTCAACTACCTGGAGGGGGTTTGAGACATAGGGGATTCGATTCCTGCAACTCAGAAATTTCAAATGCAGTCAGAGGTTCAGGACAAATAAAAAATACTATACATGTCACTTGCTCTTTCTTCTTTCTGTGTGCCTCTTTCTCTATGTCTCTTTTCTCTTTTCTTTGGGTCTCTCCTCTTTCATCCTTTGCCTTTTATACTCTGGTCTTCTAGAACTGGCTGAGTTAATACCAGCCAGGATGAAGTGTTCATGCATGAAAAAAAAATGTGTGTGTGTGTGTGTACCCTCCCACGTGTACACACACATGCTTTTCCTTTTCTAACTTTGTGCTCCCCTAAAATCTTTTATTAGGGTTTGGGTTTGCTAAGCCCAGTTTTTCTGGGGCCCAACTCCCTCACTGACAGTAAGGTAGGCATTTTGGGAGGCACATTAACTCTTTCATGCCACTGGGGGACCATTTAGTACAATGCTTCAATGGACTCATTATCATTTATTCACACTGAACCCAATTCTCCCTTGTATGTGGGGTGAGCAGGCTGTCATAAGGGAACCTGAATAAGTATACCTTGAGTGTCTTTAATGGGGGATGGAAAGGCAAGGGGAAATGAATTGCTCTTCTTTCCCTAGCCATCCCCCGAAACTCTCCTGTACCCTAAGCTAGCACACTCCTTTCTCTTTGGGGAGAAGGAAGCCCATTATTGTGCTGATTCCCCCGAGACCTGTTAGGCTTTTCCAGCCAGAAGATGGGGGGAAGGGTATGTGTAGGAACAGAAAAACAACAGGTTCCGGCTTTCTTCTTTTCATATAATTGAGACCATTTATATTATCCTGAGTACCACAAGGGGAGTAAATGGCCATTGGGGAAGAAGACAAGCGGGGAGACAAGAAGGGTTGACTGGGAGCCGATGAAGAAGGACTCCTCCAACTTCCATTTGTTTGAAAAATGGGGACTTCAGAAATATCAAACTGTGTAATCCGCATGAACAAGTAAAGAAATGTGGCAATTACCCTTAAAAAGAAGACTTCCGTTATTAAGAGAAGATAAGGAAGAATGCCATTAAAATGTGAAGGACCTAAAAGGAGCTGGTCATTTTCCCTGGGCAAATCTAACCTCGCCGTCCAAGGTGATTACAGCCTCTGCGAGGATTCTGGACCTTTCCCCTGTGACGTCCCCCCCCCCCGCCCCCTCCCCCCCCCGCCCCCTTCTCCCCCCCCCCCCCCCAGCTGGCAGGAAGCTCTGCCCCTGGAATCACTTTTGTGGTGGAGAAGGGTAGCTTAGGCTGCAGCCTGCTCCAGCTGGGCCTGGGAGGAAAAAAACCATTGCCATACTTTTTCTCAGAGGGATAGAAGGGTCTATTTCCTGTAGACGGAGAACTCTAGTGTATCGCTGTGAAAACTTAGGGTTAACAACTTTTGCATTGAGAACAGTGTCAGTGAGTCTCTTAGTTCCATCTATTTACACAGCAGGCAGCTTTGCATTTGGTTGTAAAGATGAAATGCCCCAGTAGGTTTTCCTTCTCTGCTCAGAAACCCTGCTCCTGGCCCTTTGTGGGTCAGAAGAAAAACTGGGAGGGACAGAAGAAAGGAAAAGCCACTCTTCGAAGCGTTCCCGGATGAAGACCCTCCCACCGGGATGACCAGGGGTTGGAGCCAATTCACCAACATACCTGAGAGTATTTCAATTTTGATCTATTTCTGCTGAATATGACTAACGAATCTATATTGTTTCCGTACCCTGCTCACCCCCGTGACTATTTATCTTGCATTTACATATCTGGGCATATGTTGCTTGCTTGCTCTTGGGAGAGTGTAAAGGTTCTGGAAGGCAGAGAGACTGTTTAGCTGTATCACTTAACATTTTTCAGCCTCAGTTTCCTTATCTGCTAGATGTGGATAGTAACACCTACCTCGCAAGGGTTGTATGGTGAGACTCAAGTGGGCTAATATAGGTAAAATACATTAACTGCTATAGAAATATTAACTATTTATTAGTATTATTCTCTTTTTGTCTTTATATGCCCAATGTCTAGAACAGTGCCTGAAATATAGAAGAGCCTTAATAAATTAAGAATGAGTTAAATTTAATAGAATTATCCATTTCTTAATTTTTATGTATGTTTTTAAATTTTATTTTTATTTTTTGGCAATCTCCTAACTTCTTTTTATGCTTCCTTCCCTCCCTCTCGCCCCCCCAGGGTGGTAAATAAAGCTTTGAAAAGCCCCATACAGCCCAAGGTACCCAGAATCGGCCTGCTTGATAATAATCATACTCTTGTCCATGGAGACAGGAAAGAGGAGTAATAAAAGACACTGAATATTAAGAATTACGGAGGGAAAACCTGACAAACCTAGCCATTGGTGAGAAGTTGCTCAGTTCTCCTTAAGTATTAGGAAAATATGGAATTCTCTCCTCCAAAAGATATAAAGGCAGAAAGGTATTTTGAAGTCATTTTTTTATCAGAATAGGAAATTGAGTTAATCACTAGTACTAAATTGGTATTGTATAGGACTTGGGTCTGTTTAAAGATGACACTCCGTAGCCTGGTAGTATGTATTTTTCTGGTCAAAGAGAAATGGAAAGGCTGATCATGGTGAGTGAATATGAGTTGTTATTTTAAGTTTAGACTTTATTTGTGTAGGAAGGAACTTCTACTGCTTGGAAATCACTGCTGCAGCCCCAGCCACCACCCGTCAGCGGGAAAATCTGCCAGCTATTATCCTTGGGGAGCAATTTTGTATCCGGGGATAAGTAGAAATTTTATTTTATTATTTTAGGCAGCCAGAGTCCTTGTTTAAGGGAATCACAGTGGATACAAGACTGGTTTGTACTGTTTATAGATTTGAAATCGGGATGTTATTCATGAAGGAGGAAATTCTGGCCCACTGACCAATTGTCAATTTGTCACCTCAGATTGTTATTGAATGTCTCTAGTCTATACCTTATAAAAAATTTCAAGATATTTCTATCTAGCACTTCACAGGAGCAAATAACTAGAAAGAGGGTTAGGAGTGATACTTAAGGACTCAGATGTCTTCTATATATGAATGAACCAGGAGATGGGTAATAAGCAAAGTAAACTTGAAATTTTAACCACAAAACTACAATTTACTACCTATGTGACCCTTCACCTTTCAGAGTTACAATTTTCCTATCTGTAAAAAGAGGGGATTTGGATTAGATTGTCTCTGAGTTCTCTTTTAGCTCTAAATCTATAATCTTATGAAGATGAAAAATAATAGAATTTATAGAAATTCTTAATTTTCAATTCAAAAAATCAATTTCATAAGTATAAGATGGGGCAGATATTGTTGGACAGTAGTCCGTTTGAAAAGGATCTGGGGGTTGGAGTGAACTTCAAGCTCATTAGAAGTCACCAGTGTGATTTGTCACCCATAAATGTCAACCCATTTTTAAACTACATTAAGAGATAGAGGTCACAGTTCTATGGCACTCTACTCTAATAAGACCAAATGTAAAAAATTCTGATTTTGGTGCCATGTTTTAGTAAATGACATTGATAAGTTAAAGTATATAGAAAAGATGGGACAGCTGGGTGGCACAATGGATAAAGTGTCAGACTTAGAGTCAAGATTCCTCTCCCTGAGTTAAAATTTGGCCTCAAATACTTCCTAGCAGTGTCATCTTGGGCAAATTACTAATTAACCCTATTTGCCCCAGTGTCCTCATCTTAAAATGAGCTGGAGAAGGAAATGGCAAACCATTCCAGTACTGTTGCCAAAAACAAATAAACAAACAAAAAAAAAACAACCCCAGATAGAGTTACGAAGAGTAAGATATGACTGAAAAACCATTGAAAAATTACACAAAAAAGGGACCAGGGACCCCAAGATCATTCTGTATGAAAATAAATAGAAAGTCAATAAAGTGGCTTAGTGGGTAGGGAACCAGGCCTGGAAATGAGAGGTCCTGGTCTCACAACTGGCTTCAGACACTTCCTAGCTGTGTGTTCCTGGGCAAGTCACTTAATCCCAATTGCCTTGGAAATGATAATATCAAATCTAGAACAGAAGGTCAGGGTTTAAAAAATAAAAATAAAAGAAGATAAATGGAAACCACTAAAAATGTTTAGTTTGGAAAAGAGGAAACTTGGTAGGGGTTGTGTTAGTATGGATAAAATAGCTACCTTTGAGTGTTTGGAAGGCTGGCATGGATGAAAGAATAGACTTGTTCTGTTTGACTGGAAAGGGCAGAACTAGAAACAAGTTAAAAATTCAGACAGGCAGATTTGGATTTAATATAAGGAGAAAAAATCTTCTTTAAAATTAGAATTATACGAATGTGGAATAAGCTGCCTCATGAGTTAGCATGTTCATCCTTACTACATACAGGTCTTTTATCAAAGAATGGATTCACGCTTTTTGTATATTTTGCAGAAAAATTTTTGTTCAAGGAAATATCGGACTAGATAGACTCTGTAAGTCCCTTCCAACTTCAAGTTTCTGTAAACTACTTAACTTTTATTTTGTTCCTTTTCTGTTATGGAGAATGACATTGTATTAATACTTTAAGGATGTGTTATTTCACTGGAGCCAGTCAGTCAGTCAACAGTTGGTCAGTAAACAAGTTTATTAAGAACCTTCTATGTGCTGGGCAATGTACTTAGGTATAGGATACAAAGAAATGAAAAAATAATCCCGTTCTTGCTCGTGGTTAAATGGATGAGATAACATGCAAAACAATTATGAACAAATAAGATATACACAGGATCAAATGGGCATTGTCTCAAAAGGAAGACCCCAAGATTAAGGAGAAATGAGCAAGTTTTCTTGGAAAAAAAAAAAAAAGCAGACCACTTGAGACTTGAAGAAAGCCAGGTGAGCCGACAATTCCTACCACTGACACAAAAAATAATCCTATGATTTAGAATATGACATGCTGGGGTTTCCATGGCCAAAAATTTCATTCTTCTTTTAATGAACCTCTCCAAATAGCTTGCCTGGATGTGCTACCTAGCTGACACATAAAAGCCTTTCCATTTGGGGAGGGTTAGGGTCTCTCTGCTAGAACCTTTGGTCCTCTGCTATAGTCTTTGAGAAACCAAGTTCACTTCCATTCCATGATAAGGCATTAAAGCAGGTTTTAAAAAAATTCTTCAGGTAGATTGGATAGATTGAGGGAGAGTGGATAAAGTAGGAAAAATATGGTTAACAGGGAGTTGAAACCCCAGCTTTATGAAGAAATTAAAGAAGGCTTTACTTGGATATATTAATGGATCTGTGATCTCATCAATGTGAGCACTCCAGTCCAACAAGCATTTATTAAGTCCCTACTAGACACTTGGGGCAACTTACTTGTACTATCATCCAAACTACCTTTTCCCACTTATCCCCAAGAATACTATGAAGTAATTTACCAAAGGTCATGCAGAAATCCGTATCTATAATATTTCTCTAATTTACTTGTCTATTCTATCAAAGAGGAACATGTGGTTAGTTGGGCATGACTGGTTTTTAATGAACCTTGCTGCACTGGACTCAAATAGACAAAAGGAAAAATAGTTTAAACCCACAAAGAGCTTATATTTTATTGGTGTAGGGAGGAATAAAACATGTAAGTAAAATCATGTTTATGAAAATTTGAAAGGGAGAAAGAGAGAAGGATGTCACTATAAATATATATTGAGAGAGTCAGAGAGAAAACACCCTGGGAAATGAGGGAATCAGAAAAAGCTTCCTGAATGAGGAGACATATGAACTGAGCCTTAGAAAAAACTTAGGATGATAAGAGACAGACATGAAGAAAGCGTTCATTCCAGGCTTGGGGAGAATCCTATGCAAAGGAGGGAAATAGAATGCCAAGTTTGGGGAATAGATCCAGTTTGACTGGATCATAGAATTTGTAAATGGGACTAATGCATAACAAGCCTAGAATAATGGGCTAGAATCAGATTTTTGAGGACTTCAAATTTGTATGTTATTCTAGGCAATGGGAACCCAATGAAGATTCTTGAGTATAGCAGTTGTAGTCAGTTTCATGCTTTAGGAAGATTTTGAGGGCAGAACACAACCTATCTGTACTTTAGGCAATATGATTCTTATTCATATTCTAACACAAATGTCTCCATAAATTATTTGCCCTCTGGGACACCCTAGGGGCCACCCTCTAATTATATAGCAGTACAATATACAAGCAGTCAATTCCTTTCTTGCCACATATTTTTCTGGTCAAGGATGCTCTTGATATTAAATATATATATATATGTGTGTGTGTGTGTGTGTGTGTGTGTGTGTAAGATCACATATAGGTTATTTATAAATAATATAATATCACATGTGTTATATTATGTATATATGAGCAACCATGCCCACCCATACAAACTATGTGGAGAGAGAGAGAGAGAGAAAGAGAGAGAGATAGAGAAACATACAGGGGATTAATTTGTAATTAGCTTGGAATATTATCACATCAACTAAATGGCACAGTGGCTAGAACAGTGGGCTTGGAATTGGCAAGACTCATCTTCATGACTTCAAATCTAGCCTGAGGCACTTACTAGCTATGTAACCCTGGGCAAGTTACTTAACCCCATTTGTCTCAGTTCCTCATCTGGAAAAGAAAAAGCTAGAGAAGAAAATACCAAACCACTTCAGAGTATGCCAAGAAAACCCAAAAATGAAGTCATAAAGAATCTGACACAACTGAAACAACTCAACACCAATTGTCATAGCTACATCATTGTATATTTTGTTACACACACATATATATTAACCAAATAAAATATAGATATTGTAAATATGTGTGTGCATATTTAACACTTATTAGAGCTGTGATTTTATTGGCATAAAATTTTCCCTATGAGAAACTCATACTACCAATACAGTCTAGTACCTGCTCTACAAGTTATAAACTTAGAGAGCTTCTCCTGGCATTAAGAGGTTAAGGGACTTGCCCAGGATCACACAATCAATCAATGTTTATTAAGTGCCTACTATGTACCAGGCACTGTGCCAAGTACTTGGAACTCAAAAAGAGGTAAATGACAGTCCTTTCCCTCAAGGAGCTTATAATATAATGGGGAAGAGACCATATAAATAAATACATACAAAGCAATCTGTATTCAGGATAAATAGTAAATAATTCAATAAGAGAAGACAGCAGAATTAAGAGTAGCTGAGGAAGGCTTCCTGTAGAAGGTGTGATTTTAGTTGGGACTTAAGCGGGGGTCAGTAGTTGGAGCAGAGGAGGAAGAACATTATAGGGATAGAGAACCGCCAGAGAAAATGCCCAGAGCAGAGATTGAGTGCCTTATTTATGGAATATCCAGGAGGCCAGTGTCACTGGATCAGAGTCCATATAAAAGGTAAGTCTTGATTGAACCAAAGTCTGGTGTGTAAGTTATTATTAGTAATAAGCAACAGTCTACTTACAACAATGAATATCTCATCCTTGTCCTGTGGTCACCTGTGATTTTCATTGTACTGAGATTATAGTTATCCACATTTCATATGACTAGCTAGACATATAGTTGTATAGTTTTGCACATATAGTTATATATAGAAATAGAATTATCCATATTTTATATTCATGCAGCATTAGTGGGAGAATATCAGTTAGAAAAAAGGTTTTGTTGTATGGAGAACCTAGTTTCTTTAAATGAATTCAAGTCTCTTGACCCAGATGAAATACATTTCAGGGTACTGAAAGAATTTGCAAATGTGATTGCTAAACCCCTGTTGAGCTTTGAGCAATCCTGGGAGATCAGATAAAAGTGCTAGAAGACCAGATAAAAGCCAGTGTTTCCTGGGTTTTCAAAAAGGTAAATCTGGAAACTTTAGGTCTGTTAGTTGGACATCTATTCCCATATCACTGGATTATCAAATGGATAGTGTGTGAATACCCAGAAAGGATACTCAGAAAGGAGCTAGTGTAGATTCATTAAGAAGCACTCATACCCAACTAACCTCACTTTCCTTTTTGATAAGTATTACTAGACTAGTAAATCAGGGAAATGTTATACATATGATTTGTTTAGATTTTGTGTAAAACCTTGAACAAATTCTTTCATGATAATCTTGGAGAAAGGATGGAGAAATATATGATAGTACAGATTTGATTTGAGATATTTTCAATGTTTCTAATGCATCAAGCTCTTGATGCATAATCAAACATCTTTCCATCCTATATTACACTATAAACTTCATGAGGGTTGAGATCTTATTTAAACTTTATAACTCCCCAAAATGTTCTGCCCACAGAAGGCATTTTATGGATGTTGGTGAAATGAATTAAATTAAACTGAATTCAATTTCTAGCCCTATGACTGTGACCAAAGAATGTTAATTTATTATTATCATTGGGAAAGATATTTCTGGGAGGGATTTGGAAGAACTCTATCTTTCTCTGTATTGTTCAATATACTTATCTGTGTCTTGTTGGAATATGTAGATAATTTTTTGTTGTTTACTCCTTTTGGTCATGTCTGACTCTCTGTGACCCCATTTGGGGTTTTCTTGGCCAAAACATAAGAATGGTTTGTCCTTTCCTTCCCCCAGCTCATTTTATAGATGAGGAATTGAGGCAAACAGGGTAAGTCATTTCACCAACATCCAGATACCATTGTCCTCAAAGGAATAATGAACTGGAGGAATCCCATGTGAACTGGAATGACCTCCAGGAATTGATGCAGAGTGAAAGGAGCAGCACCAGGAGAATATTGGACGCAGAGGCTGATACACTGTGGTACAATCGAATGTAATGGACTTCTCCATTAGTGGCAATGCAGTGATCCTGAACAACCTGGAGGGATCTATGAGAAGGAACACTATCCACATTCAGAGGAAAAACTGTGGGAGTAGAAACACAGAAGAAAAACAACTGCTTGAATACATGGGCCAATGGGATATGGTTGGGGATGCAGAACTCTTAAATGATCACCCTAGTGCAAACATCAACAGCATGAAAATAGATTCTGATCAAGGACACATACAAAACCCAGTGGAATTGCATGTCAGTTATAGGAAGTGGTGGGAGGAGGGAAGGGAGGGAAAGAATATGATTCTTGTAACCAAGGAATAATGTTCTAAATTGACTAAATAAAAATTTCTAAAATAAAATAAAAGAGTCCAGGACCAAAAGATCCCCATGTGAACACTGTATGTATAACTAATGTCAAATAATCCCTACCCACTAGATCCTATGTGCAGGATAATTAATATTAGTAAACTTCATCTATTATGGGGATTAGGAGGCTTTTCTAGGGAAGATCTAACACATTTTATTATATGGGAACCAATATAATAAAATGTGGGACTGATCAAAGCCCTCTTGCTTTGTGGTCACAGTAAGAATGTCCAGAAAGGATCCTCTTTCATAGGCAGGAATGGTACAGTGGAATAAAATCATTGTTTGAATCAGTGGATATATATTGAAACTGAATGTCCATAGTGAGATCTAAAGTTGACACAAAGGTTGGAAGACGGCATCATGAATGACAATTTTCAAAAAAGCTGAAAGTATCAGCAGTGGAAACTGAGGCAAAATCAGCATTGCAACAATGTCCAGTGTGGATAGAAGAGACATAGTCTTTAGGTTCAGAAACCTAGGGTTTTGAATATCGGGTGAGCAACAGGGTATTTAGTTAGACAGAGCCCATTTGCTACACTCACCAATTTACAATTGCAAGCATTTTTTAAAAGCCTTATTGTATCTACTCAAGCCATATTTCCTGATTCCCTTTACTTCAGCTGAAAAGGACTCACTGCTACCTCTACCTTTTTTTTTTTCATTGCAAATTCTATGCATTGGACAAAATCATTTTTCCTTTCCAAACCTCATTCTTTCCTCTGCAGGCCATCTTTCTAGGTTCTCAGGTTTGCATTTGGTAGGATACCATTGACACATTCGCCAGCAAGTGGCAGGTTGGGAGTCAGGAAGGCTTGAGTGAAAAACCCAGCCTTCAGACACTTACTAGCTCTATGATCTTGAGCTACTTAACCTGTTTGCCTCAATTCCTTCATTTATAAAATGGAGATAATAATAGCACCTACTTTCCTGGATTGTTGTAAGAATCAAAAAAGTAATAATTGTAAAGTACTTAGGACAATGCTCGATATATATTAAGCACTATATAAATGTTACCTATTACTATGAGCATGTCGCCAGTGCCAGGGCACAAAGATGCTACACCAGCTACTATGTTCTTTTTTTTTTAAACCCTTTCTTCCTGTTCTAGTAACAACTCTAAGACAGAAAGATAAAGACTAGGCAAATGGGGTTAAGTGACTTGCCCAGGATCAAAAATCTAGGAAGTGTCTGAGACTAGATCCTCCTGACTCCAGGTCTGGCACTAGAGAGTGTACCACCAACTGCCCTTCCCCCAGATTCTTTTCTCATTCTTGTATTTTATGCTCCATGGAGTACTGGAGGCTGTGCTTATATCTCTTTACTTGAGTCAATAATTTCCTTCATTAGGAATTCTTTCTATCACTAATGAGTTAAAGTATTTATCTGGCAAGTATAGGTCAAGGGTGTTATGTATATGGTAGAACAAGGACCAGTACAAAGCAGGGTTAATGTTGATTTAAAAGAAAAAGTTTTAGTGAATAGGTTTCTGAGCTTAGGATTTTATTAATGGAGAAGAGTTCTATAGCTTAGTCTACCATCTTCTTCATAGGGTTGTTCATACAGAGAATCTGAATACTCAGCCATATCTAGTTCCATAATATTATCTGGCTTCCCTGGATTTTATAGCTATGTATTTGCCTCTCTTAATGGGTAGTTAGATGGCACAGTGAATAAAGTACCAGGACAGGGGTCAAGGAGACTCATCTTTGTGAGTTCAAATCTGGCCTTCCTAGCTTGTGATCCTGAGTAAGTTGCTTAACCCTGTTTGTCTCAGTTTCCCCAACTGTAAATTGAGGTGGAAAAGGAAATGGCAAACCAATCCAGCATTCTTGCCAAGAAAACTCCAAAATGGTGTCACATAAAGAGTTAGACATGAGTGAACAGCAACAACATTTACCACTTAAGGGCCCCATGGTTCCTTATAAATACCACTTCAATCATTCAGAATCATTTTCAGCATTCTACATTGGTCATTTGCTGTGGCATGGTGTACATGGAAGAGTAAACTTAGAGGAAATGTGAGAGTGGAAACCTTGGTCTAAGTTACACAGAGAAGAGCAGATCATTTTAGGCAAGGGTTGGAGCAACCATTCTAGTAATAGGAATTACTATCAAGCTAATGCCCTGTTGGGTTTCTCTGATTATCAAATGGGTGGGGAGAGGTGAGTTGATAGCCACTGAACAGAGGAAACAATCTGGAAGATGGTGTAGCAAAAGGGAACAAAACTATGACATAAATTGAAGTTCAAATCCAACATGATGTGGGATGGAAGGGGAATGGAGGTAGAAGATATCCTTGAGATGTTACGTCTCCATCTCACATGCAATGTGGAAAACAAAGTACAGGGGAATAAAGTGAGCTATTTTGGGGATTGTGTCTATCAGTGGTAGGATATTTCATCCTCTTGAAGGATTGACCTAGTTTGTGATCAAATCTATTGTTACTGTTGTCCAGGGTTGTACAACTGGGAATCATTATCATAGGCTGGAAATGGTTTCCCACCAGACTCCTTTACCTGAACAGTCACTTCACAGATTTGAACTACCAGGAATCTTGTGAAATGGAATGAAGGAATTTGAATTTTGGTCTGGGTGCCTTACCACTGGTTGTCATATCTAATCTCTGTATTGTTTTCCTAGCTTTCCTAGGAATGGTGTAGGCCCTATATGACAGATTTAAAAGCTCCTCTGACACAGTTTCTTCTCTTGTAAATCAGTTTTATCCTGCTTAAATAAGCCAACCAGTCCTAGGGGTGGAGTTCTGAACTTACTATTATCATATCAGCCCTTGAGAATCATTCTATATAAATCAAGAGTTGGTCAATTGAGGTGAATTAGAGGGTATTTTATTGCTTGATGCTTGGGAAACCCTTCATTCTTAGAGGGGGTATCCAGTTTTGTATTATAAGTTTAGAGGACTAAATATGTCCTTGAGAGAAGATGGGTTTATTGTGGTTTAGATAAGAGCTTAATTCTGATATTGCAAAAAGAAACCATAATTAGGTGAGAAGTGAGCCAAATTCAAATGTCTCCAGGGGAAATCTTGCAAGGGGATATAAGCTATACAAAAACAAAGTCGCAGGAGTTGATCCTGGTTCATATTCTTTTATGGAGATAATTGACCATAGCTCATATTTCTATGGTGTCAGTAGGATTATGTACTAACATTTTCAACATTGTAGAGCAATAGAGCTGGAAGGGACCTTAGAGACCACCTAATTCAATCCTTTTTATTTTATGGATTAGTAAAATGAGGCCCAGAGAGGCAGTTTGGAATAGTTCTGAAGAACACTGGATTTTCTACTAGAGGACCATGGTTCAAATCATGGCTTTGTTATCTAGTATCTGAGTGATCTTCCATGTCCTTTCTGGGTCCTAGTTTACTAATTTATAAAATAAGGGGGCTAGACTGGTAGGACTAGCTGACTTCTAAGATATATTCTTATCTGAATTCTTCAAGTGACAAAAGATAGAATCTCACAGTAGATAGAGGCCTGGACTTGACATCAGGAAGCCTTGGTTTCAACAATTGGTATGTGCTGATGGTGTTAGCGTGGAATTAACTTTTCGATTCTCCAAATGATCATGCTGGTGGAAGGAGTTTCTATATTAATGAAATCACAGGTCAAGATTTTCTCATTTCCTATCCAGTGCTAATTTGAGTATATGGCTTGCACTGAAACCTAGAGAGTGTTTTGTCAGCCACATATACATAATGAAGACAGGCATTTACAATAAAGAATTGAGTTGGAGAGAGATGCCTTGAAGTGGTTCCATCTGGAGATTTTTGTTGTTAGGGCAGTCCCTGAAACAATACTCAAACGGTGAAGTTTTGCAATTAGACATTAAATTACAAAGACTTTCTAATATTTACGTCAGATAGAGATTTCAGAGAGAGACACTACATTTAGTAAGCAGAAAAATTCAGATGTAAAAATTGATGATGGTTATGGACACTAACTAGCTAGTTAGTTCCAAATAACTTGTTCCTGGAGTCAGGATTCCCCTTTAGGAAGAAAATATGTCTCAAGTCATGGGAGAGAAAAACCAACTAAGGATTTTCACCAGTTGGATAACTGGGTATATATAGACCTTGACTTTCTAAAAGATATATAGTTTTTAAAAAGTGACATCTAAGAGATGTATAGCTTCTAGGTTATAAGAGAGAAAATAGAATTAATTCATTTTTTACATGGGGCAGAGAGAGCATCTTAGCTGAGAACTTCAGCTGAAGCCAGGAGGGAGAGCCAAACTCAAAACAGCATCCTTTATAGATCTTTGACCTAGCAGCCATTCAGTAGTACCACAAAACTAGTGACTCCGGAACACAAACTTAGGAGAGATCTACAGTCCACATAAGTTCACAACCATTGGTCCAGCAGAGACTATATATCTGGTAAAGACTGCCCACCTGATCACTCTGGGCCAGCAGAGAGCGCTTCCCAACAGAGAGAACACAATGACATCTCCAGAAGACATATATATCTTTGCCACATTAATGATATGAATTCCTGCTCTATACATTCATTTTGGCTACATATGCTCCTGATCTGTATATCCTTCCCCAAACATTCCCAGGCCCCATCTGTTTATGCCTCTTCATGCATGTTCCCTAAATGCATCCAGTCTTTTGATGGTATGTATATTTATTGGAGAATGTGCCTGAGGTTTATGAGGGAAATGTTCTCTTCCTCCTTTTCTTACTCTCCTGTTTCATTAAATGCCTTTGCTTTGAACTAATTATGTCCTCTGACTAGTAAAATAAACACATCTGTTGAGGATTGTGAGCTAAGGCTTTCTTTCAATGGATGTAGTCCCACAGAGTATTTTGAACCTGACTTAGCTTTTCCAGAGGAACCTATGTACAAATTGGAACAGGGAGGTGCTCCCAGGTTCTATAGTCATATTCCATGCTGTCCCTTAGTGTGGGTCTTCATCACTCCAGAGCTATGTTTTATCTTCAATCGCCACTTTATTATGCTTATCTAGTGCCCTTACATCATATTTATCATACATTCCATGAGGTTTTTGGTGTCAAATAACTAAATGCTTATTAAGAAATATTTTGAAAAGATGATGAATTTGAGGAAATAATGCAATGGGAGAGGGTCTTTCTTTCCTCTGATCTCACTCTGCTTCCCAAAAGCAATGGCCTCCACTAAGTGCCTTATTATCCATATCTGCAAAATCCCTGTGGCCATCTTGGCATAGATCTCTTTCAATGGATGCCTGGGGCCAGGCACCCAGACCTAGAAAGAGCAGCATTTGTAAAGTCATCTTCTAATAAGGGCAAAAACCCAATGCATTCTGTGGCTCTGTGGGGTGCTTTACAAATGAGAGTAGCAGTGGATTGTTGTACTTGTTTGGGGTGCTCTGAGGCGGCTGTTTCATTTGGCTCCTGAGTCCAGTGTTCCTGAATCTGTCTGTGGAACATGAATGGCATTGGGGCACTGAAGAAAGCACAACTCTGAGCATCAGACATCCCAGCACGATACCTGCTGCATGCAAAACAAGGGTGAAGTTTTTTATCTGAGTGTTACTCTGCTTAGACTGGAAGCAGAGCCAATGGGAAAATTTTTTTTAAAAAAATGCCCATGCTGTTTGCAAACCCTTCAAATGCTCCACTTTACCAAGTCTCTCAGTCACCTGCTAGCAGCCTAGGGAGCTTTCCCCCCGCCTCCTATGGAGCAATGTAGGCTGTTAGTAGAAGGTGAGCAAGGACAACTGAGTGAGAAGAGAGCTCAGTAGGTTGTATTTTGGTGAACTTAATGAATAGTTTTGAGGCACAGAATTGAAGGCCAAAGCCTGACAGGCTGACAGGCCCTGATTGCCATTTGCATGAAAGGCGCTATGTAAGTATAAGTGATTGATAGATTGATTGATTTGTTTTGCTGAGGCTCCTTTGTGGTCTCCTGGGTGGATTTCTGGCCCCACCTCCCTGACTCAAAGCCCTTGCTCTGCCTGCTGTTGCTTTTTTATTTGGGGGTAATGAAAATTTGTTATAAGCCTTCCCTTTCATCTGTACATGGCAGGCTGTCACACAGAAATGAGCCATTCTGGAGCTGTACTCCTTTCCAAATTGCTAAATATTTTTTTTCCAATTGCTTCCCTAATGGGCTTGCATAATGGGAGCGGCATGCTCTCTGCCCACGCCGAAGATGCCAGAGCAGTTGTCCAGTGCACATGTGTGGTGGGCATCAGTCTCTTACTTCCTGGATGGGAGTCTGGATCTCGATGCTGATCCTCTCTTGTGAATGCCCCTGGTGTTCATTTCCCCGTTGGCTGTTCTCTTGAAAGCAGCCAGGTGCCCACACCTACTAAGGCTGTCAGCAGCTCGACTAACTGGGGAAGGAGAGCAGTATGTGTGTTTCCTCAGGGGAGGGCCGGCCGCAGTACTCAGAGGCTGCAGAGCCCCTTGTACTGTGGGTAAGGAACAGCAGAACAGGGCTCTTGCTAATGGACTGGCCTGGCCAGCTTTTTATTGACTCCAGTTGCTGCTTTTCAGAGGGGCCGGCTCCAGTGCTCCCCACGGTCAGCAATTCCATGTGCTCTATGCTAAACTGTTGCTGACCCACTGCTTTATGAGCCTAAGTGCTTATCCAGGAACAGGAGTGAATAGGTTGTGTGTGATAAGAAAATAATTTGCCAAAACTGCAACAATAAAGAGGGCCTGATGGGATCTCTTATGGTATGAATAGCCTGGAGCAGCTGCAGATTTTTCTCTGCTTTCACAATTATTTTCATTTTTATAACAACTAAAAGCTAAATGCCTCATACAAGCTTGGTGAATCTTGCTTCAGTTCCCAACATTTCACTCTCTTCCTGTGCATCTTAAAACCAAGGAGAGCAGAGTCCTTGGACAAAAGGCCCCTTAAGCGTAGCAGCTTCAGCTGGTCTAATTCTTGTCCTTCATGTCACCATGACAGTATATGTCCTCTGTACTGAGCTTACAGCAACTAATCCCCTAGACACCAAGAGCACCACAAGCAAACAATAACAACAAAAAACCCCAAACAACAGCAGCAACAACAAAACAAAAACTAACTCTGGATTTCCAAGACAGGTGCTTCATATAGCTAAAATCCAAAGAACAATAAATACTTTATCAGAAATAACTGCCTCTTAAAACTGCAAATGCTGTTTCACTACTAGGTTGAGGGGAGGTGAGAGTAAGTGTCAGGGGAAGTTGGAACTGCAAGGGGAGAGTTGAGCAGGAATGTAGATGAAAACAACTATAATCTTACTGCTCCACACTTTATATTCCTTCCCAGAGGCAGTGTTGGTCATCAGCACTTATTAAAGGAGGCATCGTCCATATCACCATCAACAGACATTTACTGTGAACCTGCTCTGTGACTTTGTTGGGCACTGTATTAGAAAATAAAGATGGGACTGTCAGTTGGGATCAGCCCAGCAGTACAGGAAGGAGATACTGAAGGTGCTTCAGAATCTAGTCCCAATTTCCCTTTAAGTACTATAGATCTCTTCCATCCAAACCTATGCCAATTTTGGGCAAGTCACATAAGCCCTTTGGACCTCATTTCTCTTCTGTAAGAGGAGGTAGGAATAAATAATCTCTAAGGTCCTTTCCAGCTCTAGTCCTATTATCTAAATGTTTACTGATTGATTGATCTATGATCTTAGATCAGTCATTCTCTTTCAGTCAGTCAGTCAGTCAACTTGCATTTATAACTTCTGCTCTTCACCAATCACTGTGCTAAGTATTGGGATTCCAAAGAAAGGCAAAACAAACAAACAAAAAACTATCTGTACTCAAGGAGCTAATGTTTAATGGTGGAGATAATATGTAAATTGTTGTGAACAGATAAGATATATACAAATATAATATGCATATAGAGATTATATACACACATATATGTATTTATACACATATATATGTATATTTGTGTGTTTATACAGAGAGAAAAAGAGAGACAGAGAGAAGGGGGTAGAGAGGCAGGATGGGGGAGAGGGAGAGAGAGAGAGAGACCATAGTTACACCAACATTAAGGATGACTGGGAAAAGACATGCTGCAGAGGTGAGATTTTAGCTGAGACCCAAAGGAAGACCCTTAAGAAGTCTTGTGATTTGCTCTCTCCATGTTTATTCTTATGCCATTCCTCCCCATTTGAGGTGCCTGTTGGCCTTCTCCCCTTCATCTTCACATCTCTAACAACCTGTTGAGCATCTCCACTTGGATGTCCCCCTATCCCCTCTAGTTCATTCTGTATAGAACAGAACTCATCTTCCTTCTACGACAACTCTACTTATGGCTTTAATATAACATCCTTAGTAGTACTATTCTTCTCTCAGTAATATAGATTCAAAACCTGCAACTTCTTCTCCTGCTTTTTCTAAGAAGCTTGAACTTAGTGAGTCATTAGCATAGAGATGATAGCTGAGAATCTGAGAGTAGTAGATGGGGTCTCCAAGTGGAAAGCAAGTAGAGAGAAGTATAGAATTTTGGCATCAAAGAATTGAGACAGCAGGAAGAAAAAGTAGAACTAATCAGGTTTAGAATGGTCTAGAGAAGTGGACTATAGCACAGTAGAGTATTCTGGAAGTTAAGGAAGGATTTAAGAAAGAAGAGGTAATCAGCGATATTGCATGCTGCATAGAAGTCAAGAAGAAAAAAAGATTGGATTTGATAAATAAGCATAGGTTTTTGGTGACCTTGAACAGAATAGTTTCAGTTAGAAGAGAGATTCTAAGGAATGAAAGGGTGAAAGGTAAGGAGAAAGTGAAAGCAAAACATCATTTAAGTTTGATGAAATGATAGGAAAAGCATAGATTTGATGATTCTTACAAAACTCAGTGTTAATCGAGACCTCCAGAATACAAAATTGCCTTAACAGAAAAGAAATAAATCTAATAAAGGGAATTTAAGTACAGTTGCAATTTGGTAGAGAAAACATTTCAACGAATTTTAGATAATTCTGAGACCTCAGGATTATGGCTTTCTGCTTCACTGTCTTTGTATTTTTTGGCAAGGTAGGAACAGAAAGAAGCTTGTTACATTGCATATGCTTTCAACTACTTAGTCTGAAAGATGACTGCAAGTGGTGGTAGAGCCTATCAATTATGACATAAAGTCACATGACTCAGACTTCTAGATGGAGGACCTTGTAGTTTCTAGATAATGACAATATTCCTGGAGAGATCTAAAGCCTGATCTTCTTTAGGGAGGGTAACGGAGAAGTGTCTAGATTGGCATTAGCTTCTTGAAGAGAAGAGGCTTGAAAATGTGGCTTTGGAACTAGCTATAAAAGGATTGAGCCATGATAAGAATGAGGCTTTGCCCTCAACACTTACTCTGAGTTGTTTGGACAATGTTAGCCCAATGGGGAGAGTAGTAGCTTCTCTAAAACCAATTTATTTCTTTTCAGAGGTAGTATAAATTCTTAGAGTAATACTATAAGTCTTGAGGCCAATATAGGTTTTTGATTTCTAGGATGAGTGTTATCTTGCATTGAAGAGGTGTTGGGGATCATGTTTTATGGTGCATAATAGGAGCTTAATAAATATTTGTGGTCTTGACTTGACCTCTATGGAGATCTAAGGCTGTGCTATATTATGAGGTTCCTAAAGGAAACTCTGTGTGGAGAGAAAATCAACCAGAAATATTATTTGGGAGACTACTCCCAAGATTAAATTTGATTTAAGTAAGTCCAGAGATTGGGATACTAGACCAAGGTTAATAATAACCACAGTGTTAGAGCTGGGAAATTATTTTTCATTCTTAATATAAAACAAGTCCCATTTAATAGTTTCCTTCAAATTACTTTAGGTATCATTTAGGAGTATCATTTTAGATATGACAAAAATACAAACTCATCAAGGGTGAAATGGAAGAGTCATTTAATAGTTTAGTTCACTGCTCACAAGTTCAGGACTAGAAAGGAAAAAAAATAGCAGGCAGATTAAATTGCTAACAATTTGTGAGCACCCAGTCTTAATACATTTATTGATTTTGGACTCCACTTCAGTGCTTTAGTTGTCTCTAACCATCAAACTTTGTATGAAAGGGTATAGATAATCTCATAGGAGGCACCATTAGGCATACTAATCCCTAACTAGGAAACATGGAGGGTGTGAGTTCTAATCTCCACTTTACCATAGAATCCCTTTGAGATTTTGGGTAAGTCATCAGCTAATTGCTTTGGTTTCTCTCTATAGAAAGGGATTACCCAGGAGGACTGTTTGAATGAAGGGTGAATATTAAGCTTCAGAAATCAAAGGATAAAACCATAATAACATCAGTATTTTTTGTTAGAAAGTAGAATCTCATGTATTTCTTATTCCTCCATTCTCCTTTCTATCAGAACAGAGAATTGGGAATGTAAAATAAATAAAATTCCTTTATTATTACTGTGTGTGTGTGTATGCACGTGTGTGTGAATGATCTGTCCAATATATTTAATTTTAAATAGACCTTGCAAAGAGAAAATGACCCGAGTCCAGAATTGGTTAGAAGGAGAAGGGGATATATTGTTTTTTGCAAAATTACTTCTAATTCTAAATTCCCAAGCTTCTTCCTGGAATGATGGCCCATTTAAAGAGGTCTTTTATATGTCAGACTTTTTTTCTTTTCTTGACCCCCTTGAGATTAATATCCCAGTAGCATTGTATGGCTATGAGTCAACCATTGATTAAATGCTAGAGCTTACATTCTATTAGTGAATAGTTGATGTTAAGGATCATACAAAGGGTAATGGAAAAGTATACGGTGAGCATAAACAGGCTGCAATGTGTTACAAAGAAGAAATTATGAAGTAGCATGAAGGATGGTCAATGTATTAGCTAGAAATAAGATGAGGAAAAAATAAGATACATTTCAAGAGAAAGGGATAACTGATGGACAGACAGCTTGCATACCGTAATAGTTAAAGGAATTGTTTGGAGTGACAGGGGATAAAGAAGGTTTTGTAATGGGGAATGAAGGAGTTGAAGGGACTGTGTGATGGAAACAGCAGGAGTTCTGGAGTCAAATTCTGGTACTGCTTCTTAATTCTTAAGAGATCTTGAACAAGATGCATATGTAACCTCTATGGGCTTCAGTTTTGTCTTCTATAAAGTAAGGGGATCCGTGTTTCACATTCTACTGATTCATGCTATCCTTGTAAGCCTAAGAAAACTCAAGAAAGGTCTCTGGAACATCGTGTGGAGGCAACTTTCTACTGTTTTATTTCCTTCCAGAAGAATTTCATAAGATAGGGAAGTGTATTTGGGTTGTGATTGGCATCATTGGAAGGGATACCAATGTTTGTGAAGTTGAAGATTCACTGGAGCATTAGATTATATAATAATTATAATATCTCATATTCCTATAGTAATTAGCTTACAAGGTACTTTCCTTGGGGCAGCTATATAGCACAATGGATGGAGCACCCGGCTGGTAGTTTGGAGAACTTGGGTTCAAATCTGTCCTCAGATGCTTCCTAGCTGTGTGATTATGGGCAAGTCACTTAACCCCAATTGCCTAACCCTTGCCACTCTTCTGTCTTAGTATTGATACTGAAAAAAGGTAAAGATTTTTTTTTAAATCAAAGCATTCCTTATGACAACTTTATGACATGTATATCATTATTATTCCTATTTTAAGATAAGGAAATATATTTCCTGAAAAACCAATTTATTAATAGCAATAATTATTAATAACATACAATATAAAACATATATAAAATGTTAATATATTTACATTGCTACTTTGGTAGATATGTAATCTCATTGATATGAATGCTTTTTGAAAGGTTTTTGTCTCTGATGGCATTTTTTTATGTGTCTCCTCTTTTGAAATGTTTTGATCATAATGTGGTATGGCTTGTTCATGCCCATCTTCCTTTTATCCAGAGTATTAATAATGTCTCAAATTATTAAATTGTTTATACCTTTTAACCTAAAGGATCCTACCAATAGATATTCATCTCAAGGAGATCAAGAAAAGAAAGAAAAGTCTGTTTATATGCCAAAATTATATATCAATACCTTTCATGGTTGCAAAGAGTAACAAAAAAGTGGGTACTTGTGGATAAGAACTGAATAAACCATAGTATATAACTAGAATATGTTTATTGCACAGAAGGAAATTACAAACATCAGGAATTCAGAGAAACATGGGAAGATGTTCATGACTACACAGAGTGAAAAAAGAACCAGAAGAACAATAAACACAATAAGTACAGCACAATCAATGAAATAATTTGGGGCTAACCTCTGAGTAACTGAAAAACCAATACATATCCTTTTTGTAGCCAAGAAGCAGAGGATGGAGAAGCAGAATGTTTTATACATTGTAACAAATAGTCATAATATCAAATTTTAATTTTTTTAATTTTAATTTTATTATTTAATTTTATTTATTTTTACTTAATTGTTTTTCTTTATTAGAAAGGAGGGTTTAGTGGGGAGAGGGTAACTTTATTCAGAAAATAATATGATGGGAAAACAAAGAAGGCCAAAATATTTTTTAGAAGTTAAAAAATAATAAATGGGTTCAAAATATCAAAATCTTTTTAGGCAACTAGATGAATAAGATTCAAGTCCTTTTCCCAAATTAAACTATCTACCAGAGTGACAATATTAAATTCATGGGGAATTCATTCAAGTTGCATTTTATTTGGATTTTTTTTCCAAACACAATTATTAGAGGCTAACTTAAATATAATGCTTCTTGGGGAGCGGTTGTGGTAGGGAGGCAGTAGTACAGAAGATTAGAATACTTTGTCCAGATCAAGTCAAGGAGTGGTGAAAGCAAAATTACTAGATGGTGGCAAATAAATTGATCTTTTACCTTTTGGCCTCTCTCAGTAGACTACACCCAATTATGTACCTTAGAGACTCCCAAAGTCACAAAATGATGCTGCTTGTATCCATAGGAACTAAGTACTGACATTCACCTTTGACCATTTACTGTATTCAAGAATTAGAGCTGGAAAGTCATGGTTTTTTCCTCCCCCCTTTATCCTATGGTTGCTCCATACCTTTTTTTGTGAGCATGCGCCTTTGTGAATCTATACACCCTTAATGACAGAATTTAGCAAGGCAGATCTGAGGCTCACCTCAGCAGACATAGTTGCACTTGTTTAAGGAGACTGTTTCTTGTTTATGCTGCAGGCAAAACAATGAGGCTTACCTAGGGTCTGTTGTGAAAATGAGCCATCTGTGGCAGCTGTGCTGTTCAGCCTGGACCCACTGTACCTTTCATGCAGAACTCTTGGGTTTCTCCTGGCGGTTTGACAGCAATAGGGATGATTACAGGCCTCTCTTGTGGGCCAGATTGGTATAGGATCTTCCTTATGTCCATGGAAAACCCATTAGATCATCTGCATTGATGTGCAATGCAGGGGCTGGAAATGAGAGTGAATAATCAGTGTCTCCTTTATAGGGTGCCTAGGAAGCAAGGCCCAGCTGAGCCATAAGCTATCAACAACAGCTTATACATTGGCCTCATTGTTTTAAGGAGCAGGGAAAGATGCATATTTCTCCCTCTTCTAAGGACAAACAGATGGGAGAAATGATCTCTCATGATTCCATCCATACACTTGCCTGTAGCAATTTATCCCATATTTGGAGACCTGAAATCACAGGAAGATTCAGGCTCCGCAGCAACTTTCTTTCCTGTGGATGAGAATATAGTGATGTCCTAGTTGTTCTTATTCACCCTAAGTGGTTTGTTCTTCTCCACAGGGAGGGGAGAATTGGATGCAGTCAGATTTTCTGTCATTGTTACTGCTGCATCAGCTTTTAGGCATGGTGTCTCCCATTTAGAGTGTGAGCACCTCGAGAGCAGGGACTGTCTTGCTTTTTGGACTGCATTCCTTTGCTCTTAGCACGGTGCTTGGCAGAATTCTTTTTCATTAGTTCATTCATTTTTTAAGTCCTTGTCATTATTGTTATCACCATTACTGTTATTTCTCCTCATAAATTAGTCTGATTTTCCCTAACCATCCTATCTGAAGCATCACTAAAAGATTATCACAGGCTGTTAACTATAGTAAAGAAAAAAAACTTGATGCAGACTGAGTCAGAGTTGGTTATAGTTGCTCCTCTATATATAACACTTGCATTTACTTTTCATGGGTGTTCTCTTGGGACCCTCCATTTCCTGCTGCTTTATCTCCCCCCTCCTCCCCTCACTCCCCCTAACCTCCTTGTATCCTTAGAGGTTTTGAATCTTGGCAGCTTTCCCTCTGACCAAAGCAAGCTGAAAATGACTCCTGCTAGTTTTCTTTGGTACAGCAGTGTCATTGTGCACCCCATTTGGGACCTGAAAGAGGGGAATCTTTTAAAACCAATGGAAGGTACACTGAACCATCTTCCCCAGGTAGTCAGGGGAGTAACCTAAGGTAGTCTTTGGCTTAAAATGCAAATCTTTTTGGCTAGCCTCGTCCTGTCTTTTCATTTAATACTGGAAAACATCTTTTTACATTCCACAAAACTCTCCCTTTTGGGCCTTCCTTTGTCTAAAGTTAATATTTCCTGCATTGACTCTTATAACAATCATCACGTGAAAGGTCGAGGGCTAAGGAATTCAGAATCAATTAAGACTCTACCAGGAAATCAAAACCTTCTGTTAAGCTGTAAAATGTTCTGGGATGAATTGATGCCACCTGATAATATTGCATCAGAGATGCATTGTGAAGCATGATATTCAAGGCCAAATGTCTCTTTCCACAAAAGGTACAATCCCCTCACCACATGAAACTTATCAGGATGAGAAGAAAAGAAGTAATAAGTGAGAACATTGCACCTTAAATGATAGAGTATTTTTAGATGATTAAAAAATAAATTCTGGTTCTGGTGATTATTTTCATGATTCTTAGGAAGAATAAATGTCTTATAGTCACTGAGCTGACCTTAATTTTATTATCTACCTTACACGGAGTAAGTCATGACCTGTTGTTGCCTCAGTTTCTTTATCTGTAAAATGAGAAGGTTGAATTTCACAGTCTCTGATGTCTCTTCTGCCTATAAATTTAGGATCCTATGATTCTGTAACAAAGCAGAAGAGCCACGAGACTCCCTCAGGAGTGTGGAAAACTGTGCTTTAAAATTTTTGTAAACTAGAGTGTTAGCAATGTTTGTAGCTCAGGATAAATAGTGTCATCTGGATCTCAGATACATAGAAGCAAACTATGCTAAACCTAGCATCCAAGTCAGCCACTGTGTGAATCAATGATGCCTGTACTGTATGAAGAAATTATCTTTTATTACTAAGTTACTCCAGAAATAGTTACCAGGGACATAGAGATACAATGGAATTTGCCAAAAGAAGAAGAGAACATTTTACTTCCCTCTTTCCCTCCCATGCTACTGGCTGGCTGACATGTCAATCAGCATCAACTGGCCAGCTGCTTATATCCCCCAATTAAAGCTGTTGGAGGGCAACTGATGCTGACTGATAGCATTGCTGTCTAGTGTCATTGTATTATAGGAAAGTGAGGGAATAATGGACACATCCATCTCCTTTCCTTTCCCATTCAATCCGGAAAGGACAGGCTCAGCAGATAACCAAAAAAGCAGCAAACCTATGTTTGCTCTCCAGCCTCCAGAGGAGAACCTCAGATGGCTGCATGGAATTTCCCTCACTGCCTCAGAAATAGCTGGGGGTTAGGAAGGAACTGTATGTCTCCCTAGGGCTCAGGTGTGGTTTCATGGGGCAGTACCTTCAAATACCCTATTGTGGGAATAACTGTAGCTACTATGGTTCAAGTAAAAGGAAGGGTATTATTGAAATCAATAGAGATAGAGTCAAAATTTGAAAATAATCAAAAGACAGGAAGGAAGAAACCTTAAGGGCATCTAGTACAAACTTTTCATTTCACAGGTGAGGAATATGCGGTCCAAAGCAGCAGCAAGTGTAAGATAGGAAGAAGGACTCACCCAGAGTCACCCAGGGAGGAAGCAACAGTGCCAGAATTTGAACTTAAGTCCTCTCGCTCCAAATTCACAATTCTTTCAACTGTACCAAGTTGCCTCCTTTTAAGAGGGAAGTAGAATTCACTTTCAAAGGTACTGATACCTGTTCAAACCAAGCTGAAAAGATCATATCCAGGAATTGATGCTGGTTGTTTTTTTTTTTTAATACTGATATTCATTCTCTTCCTCATCCTCCCTAGATAACATTAGGGAAAGGTATTTGAGAAATTGAGAAAGGTAGTGATTGGTGAACTCCAGTGGTATAACTAAATAATGGGGGAGCATACATCTGCATCCTCCCATGACCACCAGGATGTATATTACATTACTGTCTATACATGATTATACAGGGTAAACTGTCAGGGTTTCCAGAAGACACTTTAATTTTTATCATTGCTCTATAGCCTCTTTTGTAACCAAAATTTTGTGAACTAGTGTGTTAGCAATGTTTGTGGCTCAGGATAAATAGTGTCATCTGGACCTCCCTACCCCTACCTCAAACATTACTCTTTTTTCCTAATGGGTATTTTAAGTTAGTTTTGCACCCAATTATCATTGCTTCTCTGACTCTTTCTCTTGACCTTAAGAGAGGGGGCCTGAAAGTTTCCTCCCCCCTCAACAGTAGACTGAAAAAAAAATTAGGCATGGATAACAGCCCAAGAGACTGTGTCTGCCAAGACTTACCCACAATTCCTGTTCCCAGGTCCTTCTCCAATCCCAGGGCACAGAAGGGCTTTACTTTCTGATTGTGACAGGTGGGGCCCGCTTTTCCTTTAACGAGCCAGACCTGATTTTTATTCCCTGTTCTGGGAAGGACTTCAACTGCTTGGCTTTTTAAAAACCTGCCTCAGCTTTGTTAATGGGATAGGCATGATGTTTTGGTCTAATATGTCATTTTAATAGCATGTAGGTTGTTCATTCATCAGAGTATATATAAAACCAGGTAAGCAGTAAGTTTACCATGTGTTCACACTTATCTAGCCATCTATATCTATCTATCTGTCTGTCTCTGTCTGTCTGTCTGTCTGTCTATCTATCTATCTATCTATCTATCTATCTATCTATCTGTCTGTCTGTCTGTCTGTCTTTCAGTCTGTCTGTCTATCTATCTATCTATCTATCTATCTATCTATCTATCTATCTATCTATCTATCTATCTATCTATCTGCCTGTCTGTCTGTCTGTCTGTCTGTCTTTCAGTCTGTCTATCTGTCTGTCTATCTATCTATCTATCTATCTATCTATCTATCTATCTATCTATCTATCTATCTATCTATCTGTCTGTCTGTCTGTCTGTCTGTCTGTCTTTCTGTCTATCAGTCTGTCTGTCTGTCTATCTATCTATCTATCTATCTATCTATCTATGCATCCATCCATCCATCTACCTATCTATCCATGCATCCATGTATCCATCAATCCATTCATCTATCTATCTGTCTGTCTATCTATGCATCTATCTATCTATCTATCTATCTATCTATCTATCTATCTATCTATCTATCCATCCATCCATCCATCCATCCACCCATCCATCCATCCATCCATCCATCCATCCATCCATCCATCCATCCATCCATCCATCCATCCATCCATCCATCTATCCATCCATCCATCCATCCATCCATCTATCTATCTATCTATCTATCTATCTATCTATCTATCTATCTATCTATCTATCTATCTATCTATCTATCTATCATCTATCTATCTCTGCAGGCAGACCCTACTACAGAAATATCACCTTCCTCTCCTACAGCTGCTAGCAATCTTCTTACATTACCTATGACCCACTCTATCACTCTATTCACTGAATATGATAGATTATAGGACATAATATAGAAAAAGGCAGTGTATAGCATATAAACTCACAGAGCATATCTGATTTAATATATAAATGCACAGAAGCCATTTTACAATACATAGTCAAAAAGGCTACAAGCTGCTGCCTTGATGCTGTGCCCAGTTCAAGAGAATAAGGCAGGTTTCCATTGCCAGAAAAGAGCCTCGTATTCAATTTCTCATCCAGCATAGAGCGTAAATAAAACATGGTGTACGGTAATACCAAACTGCATGAAGTGATTTCCCTTAGTACATAAACTTCTAGCACCCCAGTCTTTGCTTCAAGCTGAATTCCCCCAGTCGTTTCAGGCTGCAGCAGGGAATTGTATGACCTTCTACAGCGGGAACTTCCCACTTAACAGATTCCAAGACTCTGCTGGGCCTCACGCTAATGGACAGCCATTAACCATTTTGGAGCTTCCTAGAATTCCCTGGAGCAATGTAAGCTGAGTCCTAGATCTCTCCAGAGCAAGAAGTTGACAGGCAGCTGTCAATCAATTGGGATTTCTTGAAGCCATACCCTGTAGCTAATAAAAGTGCTCAGTGTTTGTAATGGGGAAAGATTATCATGCCAACATTAATGTGATTTAATAAAACCATTAACATAGATTCTCACTATCTAGGTATCTATCTGAGCAAAATATATTTATCCTATATTATTTATTACATGATGGGGTTGGATTAATTTTTACTTTGTAGATAATGAAGACATTTGGACTTTTCTGAACTGGTGAAGTCATCATTTATAGAAGTATTCGATTAGATGAAAAAATATGTAATTTAAGTAAAATAAGTTGTCATTTTCATTATTACTAGAATTTTCATTTTTACTTAATAGAACTTAGGTAGAAAATGTTATGGGAAAAGTCATTTATCATGTTTGGGATTTGTTAATGCTTAATATTCAGTAGACAATTGTTTAGTTAGGGAAAACAATTGTTTGTTATACTTGAATAGAATTATACTTGAAGAGGGATGAAAGCCTATATTCTATAGGCTCACTGAGAGTATCTTTGGGGCAAATCTAATAGCAGAGAGGATGATGGGGATGATATGTATTTCCTGCTATTCCCATAGAGCTTTCATTTCTTGTGATTGGGCTCTCATGTCGATGGGAGATTTTTGGCATTTGATATGGTAATAGCTATTAAAATATTCTTCTTAAATTTTTATGGGTTATTGTTCTTTCTGTCTGAGTGATTATTACTCTTGTTAATTTATTATTGCTTTCTTTTGGGAAATGTGGTCTTGTAGGGAGGAAACAGATTTGCTACTTTCTAAGCTCTGGTTCTGGAATTCTAGAGCAAAAGGGACATTGGAAATCACTGATTGCTTTTTCTGAGGCTCAGTCCCAGATTCACTCTTCCTTGGTGGTTTTGGGTTAGTTGCTGTATTTGCATTTATTTCCTTTTCCCCATCTGTAAATAAGGGTACTAACCTTGGGTTGATTATCTTTGATCTATTGGCTGATGTTGGGAGAACAACTCTAGAATGAGACTCAGTAGGTTACTTAGGGGGAAAAAAAGAGTCAGGACTGCTTAGTCAGGACTCAGGGAGAGAAGCAAGTCACTCATTCTGTTGAAAACAACAGCTCTTCAAAGCTGATTTAAAACCCTTGGAGTCACGTTCAAGTGGGAATTTTGAGTAGCCCCTGCCATGACCCCTTGCTCGGGGTGGCCAGAGTGCATCATCCATGTCAGAAGTTTATTTTATTTCCTAATTTGAATTTATAGGAAATAGATATAGGCTGGGAATAAAAGAAATAAGACCTGACCTTTTATATCTGATTCTTTTCCTGACAGTGCAGATAAACTGCATATTTAAGTATTATGCATCTCCCTGTCTTTTGGACTAGTGGAGAGGAGCCCTCGGTCAACCTAGTAGCTCAAATCAAGCCATTTGGTTTTTTCCTGATCCCACTTGATCATTCTAAACACATTTTGAGACATGTTTTCAGTGGAAAGAGCCTGGAGGTGAACGCTTGTCTTTGGGCACATGACCCTGACAGAGGACAGTACAAAAAGTTGTCTAAACCACAGATGTGTACCTCTTATACCACGATTTAAGACATAGGCTTGCGAGAGGCAGAGACACCAATAGAATTATTTCCACAGCTGGGTTTTACAGTCTGAAGTAGTGCTTCTGCCACGTTTACAGGAATTTTTTCCCCCAGATGCTCTCCTAGAATCACTCAGTTGCATTTATTATTCTGTCAAATACAATGTGCAATAAAGAGCCAGCTCCTGAGGATGGGTACCTGTGTTTGGAATTTGGTGTGGAAATGCATAAATCACCAGTGGAGGGCAAGGCATATGTGCCTTTTGTTTCTTGCATCACCTTTTATTATCTTAAGACTGAAAAGTTAATAACCCGGTGTGTAATCATGCCATTATCAGTTTACATTGTAGTAAAGCCCATTCAAATGATGATTACATATGTTAATGAGTGTCGTTATAATGCACTACACAGTACATTACCTTCAATAAATATAATTGTTTATGCACTTTAATGAGGGGATATAATGCCCCAAAACTAATGGCATTGACTGAATTGTGATTTATTACTCTAAAACTTTGCCATTAGGAAAGGAAATCTTACAAAACCTTTTTATGTTTACCTAACTTTTCTTCTCCTCCTAAAAGCTGCCACTCATCTCTCCCTCCCCCTGGTAACAAGAAGAAAATAGCTCCAAGATGCTGCAACAATGCTCCCTGTCAATGCTTTTCTCAACCTGAAGAAGCAGGAGGTGGGTTCATTTAAAGGGTTTAATGAAGATCATTATGTTTACCCCTTAGTAAGGCTTAATGCATTATCTGGCAACAAGGCCTAAGCCACGTCAGAATTTTGGCTGCAAATCAAGCAACAAGGAATAAAAACATTATTTGTTAAACTATACACTAGGAATAGAATATCAGGCAAGGGATGGTATTTTGGCCCAGGGTCTTGCGGCGGGCCAGGGAAGAACTGGAGAATAGTTGATCTGGCTGTGAATGCATACTTCTCCAGCTGGGAACAAATCACATTGTGAGGAAACCTCACATACATCATTCCATTTCCAAGAGGGTTTCCCCCGTTATTTGAAAACTTTTTAAAAATAATAAATTAGACGTGACAACGTGGCAAGGGGAAAAACCGTCTGAAGAAAATCATGGTCTGTTTCTATGACTTATTGATGGGATGGGCATTTGAAGTTACAGCACCACGAGCACCTCTTGGGATCAAAACACCCCAGGAATTTGGGGCCAGAGAGAATGTTTCTCCTCATTTGCTATATACATTGTTTTGTATAAACATATGTGGATATGTGTATGTGCATGTGTGTTTCTATGTATTTTTGCTTTCTTTCATGGATTGCTATGGCCAAACAATCAGCAAATGATCAACTCTGTAGGGAATGGACTCTCTGTGGCCAACTTATTAAAGGACATACATAGTAGTTACTGGGTGGGTAGACATGAATGAGTCACATTCAATATACCTGGAGGAAACTTCCAGATTGATGAGATCATAGAGTAATCTGATCATCATATATAATATATATGTATATATACATGGAAATAGACACAGCTACAGTTACAGCCACACATATGAACATAACCCAGAACTGTGATTTCATTCATGTGGGAAATTCCCAGGGTGGAAACTCCTTCTTCTGATACAGATTGGTGCATATTGGGTAATTTATAGTCATAGAGAATTTCCTGAGACACTAAAAAATTCAATGATTTTTTTTTCCCTGATCTCAAAGTTAGTTAAAATCAAAAGCAAGATTTGACTTGAACCAATGGCCTTCTGACTCCAAGGAAAGGTATCTCTATCCAGTTGGCCAGGGGACCTTTATTAAATTTATTAATTAGTGATTAAATGATGAATAATCTGATTATCATTCATGTAGACACTAAAAGCAGGGATCTGACTGGAGGAAGTTCAAATGGGCTTCATATTTCCTTGTATTGGAACTTTAATTGACTGTCTTAGACAAGCTGATGGATATTCTGTAGTTAATGTCCTTGGCAAAGATTTCATTAGGAAAATTCTCAGGAATTGCTGGTTAATGTGCACAAACAGCAGAATCACTGCCCCTAATCTAAATGTGAACCCAAACTCAATCAGCTCAAGAATAACCATAATTCTACCTTCCCCACCCAAGGAATGAGAAGCTTGTTTGGAACATTATCTGGTCTCTGATTTTAGTGTGCATATTAACCATCTAATTTACATATTATTCTCAACTTGGTTCTTACCAATAAAGTGTGTATCCAAACCTTAATTAGAACAGACTCCATAGCTTTTCAATATCACATTCTTCACCCTCACAGATGATGTAGAATTGAAAAAAGGCTTGTCAATACAACTTTTGCCATAATTCACCAAAAATGCAGTTCTTTTACCTTCAGAGAGAAATGTGTACCCGGTTTGCTATTTTTCCCACTTTAAGCAATTTGCTGCTGTCTAAAAAAGGTTTTCATGAGTCTTTATGAATAAATAAAACCATGTAGCTTAAAGAAAGAGATTAATTCATCTAGATACTCTAAATACCCAGTAGAAATGACAACAGGGAATCTGACATCTTTAAAGAACTAGATTGAACAATAGTAGTTTCTTAAGATAGGTTCCTAGGATAAGTAGGTAATCACCAGAGAAATTTCTTAAAGTGTATAGTGGGGTTCCAAGCAGTTTGAAAGGCAGTAGTCTGGAGAGTGAAAAAGAAAGGAAGAGAAAGAGAGAAAGAGAAAAACAAAAAAAGGTGAAAGGAGGAAAGGAAAAGAAAGAAAAAGAAACTTTGACATTGAGATGCAATTTGTGGTAAGATCTAATTAATTTTTTTTGCTCCTAAGAATAATTTATTATTTACACTTCTTATTATATATGTATTTTAGCTTCATTAGTCTGCAATGCTGGAAAAAATTATACCTTCAAGTCCTATTTATCAAATTAATGGTGCAGTTTCCAAGTGACACATTCCACATTCATTAAACCAAGTACAGTAAAAATGCATTTAAATTAGATTAGTGTGATGTAATAAAGATTCCAGTGTAGGGGCTGATATTCTAGCTGAAGAGAAACACCCAGATCAAGTTGAAAGCAACTTTGAGATAATTTTTCAAAATTGATTTTGGCACCAGTTAAAGTAGAAGAATAAGGGATGATGACTCTCTCTTCAAATTCTGCCCACCTAATCAATGTTATGCTTTCCCACAGCATGATGGGGACAAAGCCCATAGCATGATCCCGTTCCTGTACTCCTTCTTGTAGAAATGCTCAAATTTGTCTCAGCCAAAAGAGCAACTTGCTGAGAACTTCCTGGCTGTGCTGGATTTGCATATGATAGACCAGACCCTGCTGCCATCTTCTCATTAATTAGCTTGGGTTTCTCGGGCACTGAAATGATGAAAAGCACGACGTTATTGCCCCATATTGTTGGGACCGTGCATAGGAAAACATTGCAAAGATCAAGAGGAAATTCTGTACCTTGGATAGCATACTAATCCCCAAGTTTACAATACTAAACATTTATGTTAAAAATTACATTTTGAAGTAGCTAGGTAGCTCAGTGGATTGATAGCCAGGCTTAGAAATAGAAGTCCTGGTTTCAAACATGTCATCAGTTACCCTCTAACTATGTGACCCTGGGCAAGTCACTTGACCCCCATTGCCCAGCCTTTATGGCTCCTCTGCCTTAGAACCAATACACGGTATAGAGTCAAAGATTGAAGATAAGTGTTTTAAAATAAAGCTGTTATGCTCATATTTCAGAGGAGCTAGAAAGGATCATTGAGGCCACCTAGTACAATTCTTCCCTTCTCCTCCCCTACTATTTTAAGATGAGGAAACCAAGACTCAGAGAGGTGGGCTGATTTGTCAGAGACAACAGGTGACAGACTTGGGAGAGACCTTTCTCCTTTATGTGTACATAATATGAATAAGTATTTTTAGTACATATTTCTATCAGATTCTTAGTATCTTGAGCTATGTTATTAATTTGTGAATTTTTTAGACTGAACCTCTCACTTACTAGCCTAGCACAATAGCACAAGTGAGTTGGCATTTTATAAATCTTTTCATGATGGAGTTTTGGACTCTATGTGACTTATAGGCTACTTCTTGGCATATCTATGCAACAACATATAATGTTTCAAAAAATGCAATAGATATTTTGCTATGCCAGAGTTTAAAGTTTTAAAGAATGGGTCTTAAAAACATTGTTTGTGCTAAATGTGTTGTTCTAAGGATCAAGGGAAAATAATGTGTATTGGAAGGTGGGAGAGAAAAAGCAAAGGGCTACTTGGGATTTTCATCACTCACAAGTCTGGAGCCTCTAATGGTCAAGGATATTGTGGATGTATTCTGCTTCACAAGGCAGCTAGGTAGCACAGTAGATAGAACACCTGACCTAGTGTCAGGAAGACCCATGTTCAAATATGGTCTCAGACCCTTCAGATACTTACTCACTGTGTGACCCTGGACAAGTCACTTAACCCCATTTGCCTACATTTCCTCAGCTGTAAAATTAGTTGAAGAATGAAATGGCAAAACAATTCCTGTATCTTTGCTAAGAAAACCCCAAAGGGGGGTCACAAAGAGTTGGACATGACTGAAAATGATTAACAACAATGATAATATTCTGCCTGTTCTCTAGGAGGAAATGTCTGTGGAATTCTGGTCTTGCCTCCATTTATCTGGAGCTAAAATGAGAGAATTGAGAACAAGAGTGTGGGAGAGGAGAAAACGAGATTCTTTTGTTTATCTGAGACAATACCCAATAAGTAGCAATCCTAATCCAAAATTAATTGAATAGTGAATTCTATGAAAATTAACTTCACAAGGAAGGAGTCAGTTATGAGTTTATAATAAATAATCTCTCTAAAGTTCCTTCCAATTTTTTGATTCAGTTAGATAGATTCTCTCTGAAGTTCTGCTTTAGTTGCTTCATCATGATAACTTGGATGACGGAGGTGGAGCTCAAGTCCTTGCTGGAAAGTCTCTGAAAAATTAAAGTTGAAGATCACCAAAAGATAATAGAAAGATGCAGGTAGAGATGCAGGTATATCAGAGTAGGATGTAGTACAATATGTATAAAGAATTGCTCTGAGGATAAAACATAAATTATATATGCTATCAGAGAAGTATATGGTACCACCCTTCTCAACCAAAAGGTGTGAAAATCAGTAAAAACCAAGATAGGCCATGTACTCCACTGGTCTCTATTCAATGTCAAGAAAATTAAAGGAATGCCCTCTAAATTGAGTGGATTTCTATGGAGTATTTATAGGAGGATGTAGCAGCATGGCATAGTATATGGAAGGTTGGATTTGGAGGGAGGAAGACCTGGCTCAAATTCTTGTCTTTCATACATATTGGCTATTTGATATTGAACAAACCACTTAACTTTTCTGTGTTCCAAACAACTCACTAAGAATATAAGTTACTAAATTGCTTTAATATAGGGAATTCTCAATGCCAATGAAATAATGAATTCAGACCAATAAATCAACAAATATATACATAGACAAAAGTCATGCAGAATAGGAAGGCATGGATGCATTGTGATTGGTGTCCATTCATGATAGCATAGGTCCATCAGAATGTTGGGTAAGCCCCCCAAAATGGGGAATAGGCTACTTCTCCCTCATTAGATATCGCCAAGTAGAACCAAGATGACTATTTGAGTATTTTAAAGTAGAGATTCTTTTTTAGGTATGGGTTGAACTTTATGGACACTTGGGTCCATTCCAAATATAAAATTTGAAGATTCTATTACCTTTTGATTATATAAAGTAAGATGGATGGGGTAGTGGCTTACAACTACTAGAAATTCTCTTAATAAAAAAGAGACAAGAAATTGTGAAAAATTATTTAGTGGAAGAAAAAAAGGACTTCCAAATTCAGTCAGTTTAATGAAAATAGATATACAACCTAGAAAATCAATTTTTTATAGAAGCAAGTAAAGTGTAACATGGATGATTTTCTGATAATAACAATAGCTCATATTTATATAGAACTTTAAGGGTTACAAAGCATTTTCATCACAGCAACTCTATTTGGTTGATAGTACAAGTATTGCCCCCATTTCAAAGATGAGGAGAAAGGCATTTGAAGAGGCTAAGTAAATTATCCACAGTTAACAAGGGTCAGAGTTGGAATTTGAACTCAAGTCTTCTGACCGAACCTAATGCTCTTTCTATTATGTCTTCTTGTGTCTGATGAACTGGGATAGTATGCATATCTAGTATGGACAATTCAAAGAAATCCCCCCTTCCTTTCCCCCACCTGCTAACCAGAATTATACACTCATGCAGTTTGCAATTTGCTCGAGTCCCTAAATAATTGTCAGTATTTTATTTCAGTTTGTGCTGGGAAGACCTGGTCAAATATTTTTCCTCTGGGGAGATAGAACACTATGGTGGCACCATCTATCTATGCAGCTATCTACATTGAATTTTAGGTCTAAAATTTTCTTAGGGAATTTTATCCATCCTTCCCTATCCCCCCAATTTTTCTCTTTCTTTTTCCTCCTCTATCCTTTCTTCATAAACTCATATATGCCTATCTCCTACTCCTACCTTCCTTAAAAATAATTAGTCTAGGTTGTATTTTTTCCCATAGAATTTGCCCAGGAAGCCGAATTCTCATGAGATTTGAGTCCCTGACCCATGATATTAAGCATTATTTTAGGTTATCAAACCTCCACAGCAAATGTTAGCTTTAGCAAACATGAGGAGCAAGCGCAGTTGGTAAACAGCAGTCAACTTGTGAGCATGGTGAGTTTAAATCTTTAGCAAACAATTTCCTACAGCTCTCATCAAAATTAACATGCGATCAGAGGCTAAGTCTACAAGCATCCCCACTGGACATGCTGATGTTCCACTGAGTGTTAGTTTTATGGTCAAAGTTATAAACATTTCTTGGTGTTTTGTCATTTTCCCCTTTATGCCAACCCAAGACCATTCTGTGAATTTCTGATGAAAATTATCCCATTTACAGGGGATAGTATCATAATAAAATGAAAGCAGCAGGATGAAGCATGGTGAAAGTACCAACCCATTCCTTATTTCCTAGGGTCATATCAATTCTGGGGATGCTATATCCTAATGGAGGTAATGGGAGATAAGGATCTGAATTGGCTCCATCTAGGAAGTCAGGCTGAGGTCTGCCCTTTTATGGATGACTCATTCTAGGCTGAGGCAGTGGGGTAGACTAGAAAAAGAATAGTACTATGAGACTGGACACCCAGGTTTCTAAACCCTGCTTTTTTACTTACAAACTACATGAATACGGTCAAGTCAATTCAACTCTCTGGACCTTGGTTTCCTTATATGTAAAATTAGGATGTTGAATTCAATCATTTCTAAAGTGCTTCTTCATGATATCCTACTGATCTACAATCTACAACTGTACTAGAGCTCTAGGTCCTCTAAAGTAGAAGGGGCATTTGGGTTTGACAATATGTGGGTCTACTCTTAGAGGAGCCATAATGAAACTCAAATTAGTGTATGAATTTCTAGGAATCCTCTAAATCAAAGAAAGTTCACTTCTTCCAGGAAACTTTCTATATTTATTGACTTCTTTCTTCTTCATTCTTTTTCATTAGTTGTCCTTCATGCTTAGTGTGAAATGATCCCATTTGTTTCTGATGTCTGATAAAAACATTTTCCTATTTTTTATTGAGATGAACACTTTTCCAGCTTTTTTTCTACCAGAGGCATCAAGCTAGAAAAGGCCAGAGTGACTAAGATCCATTAGGTTCCTTTTTTTGGACCGTAAGTGCCTAGCAGTGCTATCTGGTGGTTAAATACAAAAATTCCTTTACTTTACAAATTAAGAGAGTGAGTCTAGGGTTGATACATTTTGCTTTTACATCACCTACATTTCCCAACATATCCTTCCTTACCCTATCTTCCTGTAGAGAGCCCTCTTTTATAACAAAGGGTTAAAAGGAGAAAAAATAGCTTGGCAAAATTGACCATTGAATATATTAGCCACTTCCAACATTACATGCAGTGTCCCACACTCCTCATTCCCCCATCTTTGCAAAAAAGGGAGTGAAGCATATTTTGATCCCTCTCCTTTGAGAAAAGGGTTGGTAATTTTAACTTCACATCATTCCATTAAAAGTTAATTAGTTTAGGGGATAGCTGGGTTGCTCAGTGGATTGAAAGTCAAGACTAGAAACAGGAGTTTCTGGGTTCAAATATGGCCTCAGCTGTGTGACCCTGGGCAAGTCACTTAACCCCCATTGCCTAGCCCTTACCATTCTTCTGCCTTGGAACCAATATACAGTATTGATTCCAAGACGGAAGGTAAGGGTTTAAAAAAAATAATTAGTTTATTTGTTACATTAAAATACCCAGATAACTCCCTCCCCCACTAAGGAATGTATCATTTGACAAAAATACATATGTGTATATATAAAAGCATGTCTTATTTATTTCTATTTATCAGTTCTTTCTCTGTAGATGGACACACACAAGTCATTCTTCAAACAATATTTCTGTTTTTCTATATAATGTTTTCTTAGTTTTCTGATCATTTCACTCTTTGTAACCTCATGTAGGTATTTCTATGTTTTTTTTTTAAATCAGCCTGCTCATCCTTTCTTATGGTGCAGTAATATTCCATCACAATCATATGTCACAACTTTTTTAAACATTCCCCTATATATGGTCATCCTTTTAACCTCCAGTTCTTTACCACAACAAAGAGAGCTGCTAGAAATATTTTAGAATATATAAGTTCTTTTCTTTTTCCTTGATCACCTTTGGAAATATACTTAATGGTGGTATTGCTAGGTCAAAAGGTATATAGAGTTTTATAACTATTTGTACATAATTCCAGATTGTTCTCCAAAATGGTTGTGTCAGTTCATAGTTTCACTAAGTGTCAAATAATTAAAAATAATGCCTTTGAGTGAACTTCAAAGTGGAAAAATAGTGGAGTTGTGGAGTAAGACAACCTGGGAAGAAGTTGGGAGGGCTCAAGGTGACTAATAAAATAAATAGACTGCAAGGCTTGAGGCTTTTGTGTAGGCTAATGCCTCAGCTTCAGAACCTTCAACCAACTGAGTGTTGGGTGGCTAACATAGCATTCCATTTTGAAGGTTTATTATTGTTCTTTCTTTCTATATAATTATGGTATTGGGAATATTGTTCTCCTTGTTCTGTTTATTTCACTTTGTGTCAGTTCATATGTCTTCTGGAGTTTTCTCAATTTATGATATTCATAATTTCTTATAGTACAATAATAGTCCATTGTATTCATGTAAAACAGTTTGTTTAGTCATCCCTAGCTGAAGGCCATCTAGTTGTTTCCAGTTCTTTGCTACTTTAAAAAGTGCTGCTATAAGTATTTTCTATAAGGGTATGATCTATTTGTCATTGACCTCCTTGGAGTATATGACTAGCATAACTGAGTTAAAAAGTCTATATATTTTACTTACTATATTAGCAAAACAAATTATTGTAAATAGTGGATTGTCAATGGCAGGGATCATCTCTTTGCCTAGTCTTAGACAAATTATTTCTCTGAATCTCAGTTTTCTCACCTGTCAAACTAAGGTGTGGAACTAACTGTGTTCTAAGATTCCTGTCAGCAAATTGTATAATGGAAAAAAAGCTTACACCCTCTATTTATGTGTGTTTATAAATTGAGAGCAATAGTATTCACTATTAATAAATCAATATTTATTAAACTCCTACCATGTAGCTTGGCTAAGTGATGGAAATCAAAAGACAAAAGTTATAGTAGTTTGTGTCTTCAAGGAGCTAATATTCTTTGTGGTATTATACTATATGCATTCTTAAGTATATACAAAATATAATACATGCTTTAAATACAAAGCCATCTAAGAATTGCTGAATCAGGAAAAGGTTCATTAAAGGCAGAATCTCAGCTAGCCTTTGAACAAATGAGGGATTCTAAGATCTAGTGGTGAGGATGGGGTTCAGGGGTTCAGGTAGGCATGGAGGACAATTTGTAGAGAGTCATGGAGATGGGATAAGGAATGGTATGCCTGAAGAACAGCAAAAGGGCCGATTTGGGTGATTATGTAAAGGAAAGTAATGTTCAACAAGGCTGGGAAAGGTAGATTGAGGTCAGACGGGGAGAGGCTTTGAATGTTAACAGAGAAGAGTCCTGCTGATATATAGGATACTGTATGGATAGAGTTGAGAAGACTTTGCAACTGATCGCATATATGGAGTATGGGAGAGTTGAGAAGATGAGGATGACTCCAAGGTTCCAACTCTGGTCTGAAAGGATAGTGCAACTTTGAACTAAAGCAGGGAAGTTCTGGAAAGGGTCTGGTTTGGGGGAAAGATAACGAGTTCTGCTGTTGGCATGTCTGAACTTTCTTGTTTGAAATAATAAATATCTATGGGATACCTAGTTTGAAATGCCTAAATGGTAGTCAATAATATGGTACTGGAATTCAAGAGAGAGACTGGTTACTTTACTGAGTTTTTATGAGATCAAGAAAGGCATTCTCTACATACAAAGAATTATTGTGTAAGATTATCTATCTCTGTAATAATTGAAGTAATTTGATATCACTTTAATGGTTCAAGGTGGAGGCAGCTAGATGGTTCAGTGGATTGAGAGCCAGACCTAGAGACAGGATGTGCTGAGTATAAATCTGGCCTCAGACACTTCCCAGCTCTGTGATCCTGGGTAAGTCACTTAATCCCCATTGCCTAACCCTTACCACTCTTCTGCTTTGGAACTAATACAGAGTATTAATTTTATGATGGAAGGTAAGAGTTAAAGACAAAGTCATGGTTAAAACATTGGTGGTCAATGGAATTTTCAGATTGGTTGGTACTGGAGTAAAGTGGAGTGACTGAACTTGAGCTGGATGCTTTTTTTTTTAAAAAAAGGCTAACCTTAGTTTACTGCTTTCATTATATCGATCTCCCAATATAGCTCAACTTTTGGGACACCTATATTTATGTGAATAATTTCTCCCTTTTTTCTTCCCAGGTATTGTTAACCTATGGAGATATCTTCCTAATGATCCCCAAAAGTGTTAGAAATGAGAGTTTTAACAGTGTAAACCATATTGATTTCTGTCCATTGAAACTTTGTTGTAAAGAACAATATTTATATTCTGCATGCTGCCAGTCTGCTCATCACAACATATTTATCAACTCAGAATTGCACAGGCAAAGAAGCTCTTTTGGAAATGCCACAGGGCATCGATGGGCAAAAACTGGTATGTGATCTGTAGACCTTGCCAGTTTCATGGTTTGCTGTTCACAAGCATGGAATTCTCATTGTGTACCCTATGATAGGGCTATTCATTGAACTGGAACCATTATACTGATTTCACTACTGGAACTGGGATAATGGTGAGACAGACATTGGTTTTTCTGGAAGTTTCCTTGACTTATTTATGCATCAGTTTTACTTTATTAGTACCTATCCATGAATGATTCTGATTGTAGAGGATGCTGATTTTTACCTGCAAATTACTGTGGGCTCAACAGTTAGAGAGATTAGAAATGAGTAATAAGATAGGAGTTGTAGTGTTCTGTAAAGTTTTGCATTTGAAAATATATAGAAAATATAAATTCAAATGTATCTAAATCATAATTTCATAGAATTTTGCATCTTTTATGATTATAGTCCCTATCTTCCCATAAACCCTCTTCTGTATGCAGCCAACGTAGACTTGCTTCTAGCTTTTGTAATTTTTCCTGGGTACCACAGTACCTGGAGAATGGATATTGTCTCATTTTTGTTGTGTGACCAGCTCACCTCTTTTTCTAGTCATGTATTTCCTTGGTAACTTTTAGTCCATTCCTTGCATATAAGTTGTCATTAGTGGTGAAAATCCCATTCTGATTTTGTGTTGAAGGCTTTCCCAACATAATGTAAATTCTAGCAGGTTCTACTAAATTGGAAAAAAAAATTGAGTATTTTGCTGGTGAGGAACTCAGTGAAAGACAAGGACTCCCATTCTTATGGGCTACAAAAATTTTTGGTCTAACAATTACTTTTATATGTCTACTCAAGCTTAATAAAATCATTATTTCATATTCTACTTTTATGTTTTCTCTTCTTCAGAGATAATGTGGCATTGTGGATATAAGCATATTGAATTTAAAGTTGGAAACATCTCGGATCAAATGCTATATCAGATATTTAACCAATAATGTGACCTGGACCAGTTTAACAGCACTGAGACTCAGCTTTCCTATCTGTAGAATGGAAATAAAAATTTCACCTGACAGGGTCATTGTGAAGATCAAATGATATATGTTTGTAAAGGGATTCATAAATTCTAAATCTATTCTAAAATTAGATATGATTATAATTATGTAAAAGTTCTCATCTTTTTAATGTGTTCAAATAGAAATGGTGCTGGGACAAGCTATGATCTGATAATTTTTCTATTATATTTAATAGTTTATGTTCTATTACACAGATGAATATAATACTTGCTAAGATATTTAATTATAAATATTAATATATAAGTTCATTCATTCTTGGGATAGCTCATAGGATGATGAAGGTTATATATATATAATATACCTCATCTTGTTCCTACATTATTATTATTATTATTACTATTTTTCTCTTATATCTATAATTAATTTGCAAGACTTATTTTCTTGTAACTTTAAGGGAAAATTCTTATTTTCTCAAGAATTTTAATTTCAATTAATGATTTATTAGTTTTTAAATTATTCTTTGATTTTATATCAGTTATAATTTCATTTAATTTTATACTTGATAGTGTTATATTTTATGAAAATAGCTTTATCTTACACATTTATAAGGCCTTGGCATATTCTAAAAAACAAGAAATTAATGACATTTTTTAATCTTCAGGTAGAAATTTAAATGCTAATGATCTATAAATAAAATGATAGAAGGATATATCTGGTTTCCATTTTTAATAAAATATTTTTAGAAAATTAAAGATGATGAGGAAAATTCTTTAAAATCTTGTTTGGGGGCCATGATAGGTATTACTCCACAACTTTTTTTTTTCATATATCACCCTTAAAATAGATTGGAAAGTAGTATTATAATATTATAATTCTAATAAGGGTGAAATTTTCTCATTTTATATTCTTTCTTGATACTCCCTTCCCACCCCCTCAAATCTGTGCCTTCTCCCTGCTTTCCCTCACTGACCTATGGATGTATCATCAAGAGCAGGGTATCTGAAACCTGGAGAAAAGCAATTGAAGAACTACCAAGAGTGGCTAATATTTCATTAAGCTAACATAATTTAATCTGACACTATAGTACATATCCAAATATTCTATCAAACCTTCAAAGATCGTAAAATGCCTCTGCTCACAACTGCAGCTTCTGGGGTGAAATTATGCAGAGAAAAAGTTATCTTTTTTTTCCTTAAAATCTGGAGAAGAATGAGAATATTGGAAATGGTAATAGGGTTGTACTCAAGCATAATAGTATTTATTTGACTCCTTAAGTATGGACTTATGGTTTCAACCCAGTATCACATCTTACTTCTTTATGGTCTCTTCTATATCAGAAATTGTAGAAGCAGGTTGCTAGGTGGGTAGAATGCTAGACCTGGAGTCAAGAAGACCTGAGTTCAAATGTAGCCTCAGATACTAGAGTAACTATGTGAACTTGGGCAAATCACTCAACCTCTGTTTGCCTCAACTTCCTCAACTGTAAAATGGGGATAATAATAGTAAAATATTATATAATAAATAATAGGCTTGTTAGGATCAAATGAGATTGCATTTGTAAAGTACTTACAGTAGTGCTTGGCATGTGGTAGGTGCTATAGAAATGCTATGATAATGATGTTTTCTATCTTTAAGGCTCCCTATTCCAATTAAAAAGTACTTCCTGAGTAGAAACACAGAAGAAAAACAACTGCTTGATCACATGGTTTGATGGAGATATGATTGGGGATGTAGACTCTAAAGGATCACCCTAATGCAAATATTAATATGGAAATAGGTCCTGATCAATGACACATATAAAACCCAGTGGAACTGTTTGTTGGCTATGGGAGGTGGGTGGGAGGAAGGGAGGGAAAGAACATGAATCATGTAACTATGGAAAAATATTCTAAATTAATTAAATAAATAAACAAATTCTTTTAAAAAATAAGTACTTCCTAAAGTTAATGAGAAATATATTGTTTCTATAAGGACCAGCCTGCAGTCCCTATATATTTTTTACCTGTGGGTGATAACCTGAGAAGGAGAAGGGAGACTGAAGGAAATAGGTGAATAATAAAGACTCAGAGACAACAAATTAAAACACATGGGGAGTGGCGTGATCTCCGTGAATATTTCCCATGGACAAATGTGCCATAGAATTAATGGATAATATGAGGAATAAGAAAATACATGGAGAGTAAGAACTCCTTAATGCCTCCTATGGACAAGAGTGCCAGATGATTAATAGGAAGCATGGGGGTGACAGCATCACGAGGAAAGAGAGATCAGGAGGACAAGATGGGACAGAACAATCAGAAGATCCAGGGAAGTAAGAGAGAGATTCGCGCTTCCTCCCCAGTATTTATTGGAGGTTTTAGGAATGTGGATTGGGAGGTGATCAATGAATATGTAACATGGCATAGGTCTTAACATTGGTTGAATTGACAATGACAAGATCAAAGAAGTGGAGATTAACCCAACATACGCCTTGCAAAGGAATGTGGTCTGACAAGATGTGAGCTAGGCTTCTGTGGTGGCTCAGGAATTCTCTTGCCCTTTGGACTATAATTTCTATACAATGATCATTAACTGATCTGACCATGTATCTGGTAAATAAATATATATGATACAATATCAATACATCAGCCATACTTCTAAGATGCTAACATGCCTGGTATGCTACAGTTTCCTAAGCGCAGGCTTATATTATCTGTAGATAATCTCATGCTCATAGTGTTAGCATTATTACTAGCTTCTGGGAGGCTGGAACCCCATACACTTGATCCTTAAAGCTTCAATGCTGGGCTACTTTGGGTAGCCAGACTAGGTTCCTCCTGGATCCTAGTGGCAAAAACTCCAGGTTTGGTTTGGAGGCTTTATCTCCTGTACCTAGAACATAAAAGAACAAATAGGCTTAGAACTCAAGTCTTTTTCTGAACTGTTAAAGGGAAATTAGCAGGAGCAAGAGCAATGCTACAAACCAGGAGCAGGAAATTGTGTAGGTCAGAAGAGCAAGATTCTGGAACTCCGAAGAAGACACAGACAGTTTCTGCTCGGGGAGAAATAGTTAAGCAGCCAGGAACTGAGTTTGCATCTAGTCTTTCTAGGGTGGACCTAGATAACTAGATACTCTCTATCCTGTGGCTTTTCCTTGTGATCCAGCCTATCCCTGTGAATCCTATTGATGCTGAGAGTGTTTTCCAACAGAGCTTCTCAAGACTTCAGAGGAGAACTGTCAGTGAGACTTTCCTTTGACCCTGTACTTGCTACCTTCAAGTCCTTCCCAATTTTATATTAACTAAGGGGGGGGTGTTAATTTAATAGTTGTAGAAGGTAGATTTGTAGGTAGAAAATATTAGATAGAGTGGGTAAACTAGGGTTTTGGGGTTTTAGACAAATCATTCTAATTCCCTTCCCTTCCTTTATCCTAAAATAAACTGTTAGTTATATTTATAGTTTATACCCATTATTTAATATACATATTTCAGTTGGCAAATTAAGTAGGTTGAATCTAGAGAAACTGGGCGAGGACAGAGGAGTTTATGAGTTTATAAGACTGACAGTTGGGGCACCTTGCAACATTCAAGGGGAAGAAGAAGGTGGGGAAGAAATCCAAATGTCCTTCCTCCTTATTTGTTGCATGATCTAACTGGAATGAGTGAGGGATTCACCACTTTGAACTAACATGAATATTGAGATTAATTTTAATAGTAATCTCAAAGACACAATTAATCAAAAATACATTTAATAGCAAGTAGTACCTAAGTACTTACTAAGTACCTTCGTAAGAAGTAGCAAAAAAAATCTCACTCTTAAACCTGAAGCATATTCTTCTAAGAATATATGTAACACTGAAAAAATGGACACACATAAGGAACTCACAGAAATTCTTCATTTTATTATGTTTCACTTTATTGTGTTTTCAGATACTTTTCTTATCTTTTTTTTTTCAAATTGAGAATTTTTGGAAAACCATTTAGTGATTCACTGATGCCATTTTCCCAACACAGTGTGTTCATATATCTTGGTGTCATATTTTGGTAATTCTCATAATTTTTGAAATTTCATTATATTATGCATATTATGGTGATTTATGATCAGTGATCTCTGATGTTGCAGTTGTATTTGTTTTGGGGTATCATGAACCTTGCCCATATAAGATGGTGGACTTAAATGATAAATGTGATAAATGTTATAACTATTCTGACTGCTCCATGACAAATCATTTCCAGTCTAGCTCCCTCTCTTTGGGCCTCACTGAGACACAACAACATCAAAATAAAGCCAGTTAATAACCCTATAATGGCCTTTAAGAGTTCAAGTAAAAGGAAGAGTCAATCAATGAGGCAAATTTCATCATTGTCATATTATAATGAATTGCCATAACCACTCCAACCTTCCGCAATCACCATACTGATAAGTTAGCAGTCAACAATGAGGCAAGACTCTCCCCCAGCAAAATGATGATGTCCTGCTGAAGGCTCAGATGATGGTTAACATTTTTAAATTAAGCTACATACATTTTCTAGACATCATATTATTGCACACCTAACAGAAAAAAGTATAATATGAATATATGTATAAATATTTGTAGTTACATAAAGTATAACTTTTATATACACCGGGAAAACAAAAAATCCATGTGACTTGCTTTATTGTGACATTCACTTTATTATGGTGGTTTTGTAATATCTCTGAGGTATGCCTGTATGCAAGGACACAGGTGTGGAGAGAGTCAAAGACAGAGACCACATTTGGTCCTAGTGACCACATGGAGAGAAACCCACATAGTGGAAATATCTGATCAGAAGACACTCATGAGCACTTGCTGTTAGGAGGCACAGGCATAGATACCTCACATATTCAAAGTTGTAGGGTTGCTAATGTTTTCTGGTGATGTCACTGCATTACTCCTGGCAAACTTCTTCCCTGCTATCTATGCAGACAGGTAGTCTCCACTGGAAGCAGTTGCCTTGGATACTGCTCTGTTGGACATGTGGCCGCTGTTAGATGTAGCTGGATTCCATTGAATATGTTGTCTCTGCGAGACATAGTTCCACTGGATGCTGCTTTGTTGGACAGGTAATTTCTAGAGGAATGCTTCCAGGCACCGCCCCAATGGGCACATAGACATGGAGCATCTCTGAGCTGTATTTCTCTCTCCAGCTGACATCCTGGGCTTTGTTGCTTTCCTTCTCATATTATTAGAGGGCTAAGCAATTCTGCTTTTTTATAATTGCTTTAGAAAAAGCAGGAGTGGTAGTGGGAAATCCCATCCAAACTTTTTTCCTCTATAAAGTGATTTTTCTCATTTCCTTGAGTCTTGACCACTTAGGCATCTCATCTTCATTTGAAGATTCTGAGCCTTGGGCACATTGTTGGAATCACTAACAAAGGCACTTCTGCCTGACAGAGAAGCTATTACCCTCAGGTTCAGGTTTGTCTCCCTTCTGGTCGAAACTTCTTTGTCTAGGGTTTTGAGTATGACCTCACTAGTTTATGGTGAGCATTCTATAAACCTGATTTTAATCTTTAAATTATACTGTTAAACGGAAAATTTTCAATGTTCAGACCTTCACCTTGATTAAAGAGGTAGAATTCTGGAGGAGAAAGTAACAAAAGAAATTTATTAACATACCAGATTACAGATTACATTTGATTACATTTGAAAGGGATTTAAATTGGTGACTCTTTTTATTGGCAGGAATAAGCATCTTCCATATAAGAGCAAAAACATTTTGACAGGATCACATAATGAGGAGGTGGAATTATTGACACCTCAGTTCCTCCCTAAATATTTTTATTGGCCTACTATCTAATGAGAAAATGGGCATTAATGAGCATGCCTGGCAACTGTTGCCAATACTCATTATGAGGAGATGGAAATAATGCTAAGGAATGACCTCTCCTGCAGGACTGCCTTCCCTAAAGTCAAAGGTAAAACACGAGTCTCTTTGGAATGACTGTATTAGCAACTGATTTTATACAAGATCTCCCCTTTGGTTCTACCCATACTCATCATGCACCACCACCAATACAAATGGATCTCTATATGTCCTTTATCCTCAGCTACATCATGCTAGTTTCTATTGCCTGGGCAGAGTCAATCAGAATAAATATTAGTAACTATAAGCTAGGGGACTTAAATTTACAATAGAAATGAGTCTAAGTGGCCATGGGTATCACAAAAATCATAACCACATGTTTCCTTCAAAAAAGTTTAATAAACAGCTAAAGAAAGTCATAATCTCATATATCTCTTGTGGAGATAAGTTAGTTGTTAAATAGTCTCTGTAGGTAAAGTAAATCAGGTTAACAGACTAAACTGCTTAGGGAGCTTACCATCTACTAATTTGTGAAGAGAGATCAAGGTCACTGAAGAAAGTCAGTAAATATAAAAACAAGCAAACCAACAAAGGCAAAGTAGTGATCTAATGAACATCAATATTAAATAATACTACCTCCTTATGAACTAGTAACCCACTCCTGATATCCATTTCATCAGCACCTTTTACCTTGAGTCCCAGATGTAGTCATCTGGCATGACTGAAGGAATTGCCTCTTTACCCCAAGTGAATGTTGAGGATTAATTTGAACAGTGATCTAAAAGACACTGTTAGTCCAAAAAGATACATTTGATGATATGCTTTGCTGAGGAGAATAGTAATAAAACATTTCTGCTTTAGATGTGGGGTATATTCTCTCATGAATACATATCCCACTCTGAAAAGAGTAGACACACATAGGGAACTTACAAAACCACCTCATTTTATTATGCTATTCAGATATTGCATTTTTTTTTACAAATTGAAGGTTATAGCAGTCATGACTCAATATAAGTTAGTACAACCTCCCAAATTTGCTTTTCTAGTAACTAATTCATATAATGAGAACTAAATCAAACTTTATTGCTCTAACACTATTAACAAAAGAGCTTTAGAAACAACAAATTAGGAACTCATAATTCACCTGAAACTTCAGATAATTTTGGTTTTTATATATCCTTTGCACTTTATTTATTTCCCTAAACTCTGTACATGATATATACCAGTGATGGTGAACCTTTTAGAGACCAACTGCCCAAACTGTACCCTCATGGGAAGCACTCCCATTGGGCTTCTGGGCAGAGGGATGGGTGATGTGAAAAAATGTCCTCAGATGTGGTGGAGAAGGGAAAGGGAGCAGCCTCCTCCAGCACATGTGCCATGGGTTTAGCAACACAGATATATGCAATGCCATCAAGAGACTGAAGGAAAAAATCCATGACATAAAATTAGGCCCTTTGTTTCTTAAAATTATCAGACTTCAAAATGGGGGGGGGATTATAATTTTTTAATATGGTTAAAGTGATTTTATATATAAAAACTTTAATCCAATTTTGAGAATTTATTTCTAAAACATACTCAAGGATTCAATATCTCATTAGAAACTTTTAGAAGCCAATCATGTATATTTCATGACATTTAGAATGACTTTGCACGAGTAACTGATTTTGTACAATATGTTACTTGCGATCTTTACCCATGTAATGCTTATTTATCTCTAAACTACCAAATAGCTATAACATTTGAGATTTTCTAGATACCCCCCCTATTCCAAGCTTCATCCACTATCACAAGTTAAAAAATAAGTAAAGGAAAAGGAAAAGATACATAGACACAACTAAGTCTGAGAGACCACATCGTTATCTTTCCTACTTACCTAGGAAAGATACTTGGAAGAAGGGAATTTGGGGGAGAATGTGCCACAGGTCTATGATGGAAATACTTTATATATTCCTACTATGCCATTATTTCATTAAATGTCTTTGATTCTACTTTCCCAGGCTCTTTCTTTGAGTTTACCCTTGGATTTAACCTCCCTAGTTAAGCCTGTGTCCCCTTCTGTATAAGGAGGAGGTTGGACTATATGGTTTTTTCAGCTCTAAATCTATACTTCTAAAAACAAAACAAAACAGAAAAAAAGAACAAGAAAAGATATATGTGTGTATACATGCATTTATATGTATCCCAACCTAACTTTGAGTTGTATGTGTGGAAAAGTTTTGTATGGGATCCCTACATTCTGATGCTCACAACAGCCCACCAGGAGAGTAGATGTCTTATCATTGGGTCACTATTACAAGAACACCTGTGTTAAATAACTTGGAGTAGATCCACTGTGAAGAGTCAGTGTTCACTAGCCCTCAAAATTTCTCATTTCTTACCTGGGGTGGGTTGAACTAACTCTAATAGTTGAGCATTGGTTGGTCCAAACTTCTTACATTTTTTTTTATTTGGAACTGGCATGATGCTTTGGCATTCTTTAATTTCCACCTTTGTCCCTTTTTCTGTTTCAACAAAGGGGAGAAAGCTACGGTAGGAGAGGAACAGGCTTAAAAGATGTAATGATGCAACTATTTCAATTATAAAAACACATATAAAAGCAGAGTCACCCCATAATCAGTAAGAAACTGCAAACAGCTCACCTAAGAATAAAATGATACCATTTATACCTTGGAATCACAGTGGTCTGGGTACATGCAATGAATGTGATTAATACATGAAAATGTTGCAATTTTTTAGGAAGGCTCAACTAATATTTGGTTCTAATTTTAAGCTAAGTAGAAAAATGTGTGTGTGAGTGTGTGTGTGTGTGTATGTGTGTGTGTGTGTATAGGGATTGAGAAGGGGATAAAATATCACTTCTCAAACAACTTCACATGGCTTTCTTTTTTTTATCTTTTAAAGGATTTTCAAAATTTCCTATTGAATTAGTATCCATGAAAAACATTGGATTGGTTCCTAAGTGCAGACATACAACCAATTTGAAATCCAGATGAAAGGAACCAGTTTGGTTTTGCTACCCAAATATCTTGGACAAGAGTAAGACACAATTGCAATTTCTTGAACCAATGAGGTGCTACATAATAACTTCAATACTTCTCAATGCTCTGGACAAATCTCAGATTTTAAGTTGCAGATGAAGCAACAACTTTCAGTGGAAGAAGACATTTTCTCACCTAGGAGCATCCTATTTCAGTGAAATCATAGATTTAATCACTATTCTTATTAACTTAAATAAGCTAAGGAATTATTGGCAGAGTGTGAAATGGAAATAAAGTAAGGCTTTCCAAACCTGCGAGAAGCCTTAAGGTAGGAAGATAGAAAAAGGATCGAAGTTCTGGATGCCGCGAAGGGCGTGAGGGAGCCAAATTCGAGATGTCAATAATGAGTCAGAGATCAGTTATCATTAATATATCGGAGCTGCAGCATGCCCCGATCATCACTGAAAGGCTATATTCCGTCCAGAGATCTCAATTTAACACTTCACCGGTCAGAGGATGATATAGCTCAGCTAAGAGAATGAATAGAGACTAATAGAGAGAATTAGAGAATGCTAGGTATTAGCATTGGAAAAGAAAGAGACACCTGGCCAAAGGCCAGGCCTCAGGTAGAGATAGAGGGGAGAGAAGAAGGTGGAAAGACAGTGTTGAGCAAACCTGTGAGACCGTCCAAGGAAAGGAGGAAGAAGAAGAAGGGAAAAGAGATGGCCACGGCTCCCTATTTAATCTCTTTGATACGCAAATGTACTCAATACATATTGATAAGTTACACAGTGTCTCAATACATACTGATGAGTTACATAGTGTATTGCCATTGGATAATTGCAAATTACGACAAGGTGAAGGTGGAGTTTTTATCCTCAGGTGAGTGAGACAAAAGGAAGCAAAATTTCGCACCCTAACTCCAGCCATGCTGGGAACAGAGTTCATTGCCATGCGCAGAATGGCCATGTGCCCATTCACAATCCTTGCCTCTTCATAATACCTATGGGCTGGACTGCTACATAAAGAAATATGATTTTGAGGTGGATTCTATTTTTTGAGGAGGGGTGTAGAATGATGGAGATAAGGACTTAAGAATTAGAGATGGGTTCTGTTTCCAGCTCTTTCCTTCCCTGCTGTTTGACTTTGAAAATCACTTTGCTTCTTGAACCTTAATTTACCTCAGCTGTAAATTAAGTGGTCTCTAAGGACACATCAAAATGTGATATTCATAAATTGTGTCTTTAAGGTACAGCAAGTATCAGACCAAACACTTATAAGAATGGAAGTTAGTTAATTTTCTTTTACTTATAGAATTCTATAGTCTCAAAAATGAAATTCCATGATAATGAGTAGCCCCTAAAACTGAGAATCAGGTCAAGTTTGTAATGATACCTAAAAAGATAAAAAAGAGAGTAAGTAGTAGTATGCTAATTTCATTTAGATATTTATATAGCTCCATGTGTGAGCACTCCTTCTAATGTACAATTTCCAATCTAGCCAGACCTTCCCATCCTTTGTAATTCTTATCCTGTTCCTTCATAAATTATATATAAAGGTTTTCCTCTGCTTTTTTGAAAAAACAAGACTATTGTTTACTCTTCTCCAGGATGCTCCCTTTCTTAATGAGTTCAGTGCCTGGCTCACAGTCTTTCTGTTCCAACCCCTACCTTCATGCTAAGGGACTTTGATATACATACTGATACTCCCTCAAGTGCCATAGCATCACAATTCCTTAATATAATATACAGAAACAGTTGCCTGATTCCTCTGAAGTCTATTGCCCTCCCTCTGTCAATTGTTTCCCATTTATCCTTTATAGAATTTATTTATACTGAACTGTTTGAATGTGTTCTCCACCATTATATGGTGCGCTCCTTGAGGGCAAGGAGTTGTGTCTTTATTTGTATCCTCAGTGCTTACCCCAGGATATGGCACATAGTAGGCACTTAATATTTATCAGTTGACTCCCGACTACTACGAAGTATATCATCTCTATTGTAAGCAATGCCAACTTTACGTTGTTCATCATATAATTTGTCAAATTGTAATCAGAATTTAGCATAATTCAATCTAGCAAGTATTTAAGCACCAATTCTATGCCAAGCATTGTGCTAAGAGTTGGATACAAGTTAATTAATTGATTGGCAAACATTTATGGAGTGTCTGCTTTAAATAGATATTGTGATAGGTGCTGGACACACAAAGATGGAAATGAAATAGTCCCTGAGTTTTAAAAATGTTTATTATATTGGAAGAAATATGCATACATAGAAGTTTATGTAGTGTAGATTAAAAAAAATACAGTAATGGGGGAAGGGGAGCTAGATGAGGCAATAGATAGAGAACCAATCCTGAAGTCAGAAAGACCTGAGCTCAAATCTATCCTCAGACCTTTACTAGCTCTGTGACCCTGGACAAATCCCCTAATCCTGCTTGTCTCAGTTTCCTCATCTATAAAATGAGTTGGAGGAGGAAATGGCAAACCACTCCAGTATCTTTGTCAAGAAAACAAATGAAGTTATGAAGAATCAGACACAATTGAAATGACTGAACAACAACAATTACAGTGAGAAGAAACTAGGAGCTTGTCGGGATAAAAAATGGGATAAAAAATTACTTCATGTTGGAGGTAACACATTTAATTTGAAGTCATGAATGTGTGCAAGTGAATTCCAGGTGTATTTGTTAGAGCAAAGATGTGCTTTTTGTATACTACAAAGGTAACTGGTAGAAAGTCATAGGGATGGATAAGAGCTCTATGCCTGATTAGTTGGGTGGGTTTGAGGTATCAGACCACATTCTTGGCTCACGAGAAGACAAGAACTCAAATCAAACATTTCAGTGGCTGGGTCAATAGTTTTGTTCAGTTGTTTCAGTAATGTCTGACTCTTTGTGACAGTATTTGAGGTTTTCTTGGCAAAGATTTGGAGTGGTTTGCCATTTCCTTCTCCCATTCACTTTTCAGTTGAGGAATTGAAGCAAACAAGGTTTAGCGAATTACCCAGAGTCAAAGAGTTAGTAAGCATCTGAGGCTGGATTTGAACTCACAAAGATGAGTCTTTTGGACTTCAGGCCTGGCATTCTATCCACAGCATCACCTACCTGCCACTGAATTAATAGTATTTGTATTTGCAAAGAGGTAAATTTGAGCTGGACCAAACTTCTCAGGCCAAATAGACATTCTGAAGGAGAATTCAACTTTAATAATCATTTGAAGGTCTACTACCTATTATTTGCCATCATTAAAGCTAAGAGATTCTGCCTTGTTCCTAATCTACCAGATACTAGCTTATCTGCTCTTTATTCTCTCACCCATTTATTTCCCTCAGAACTTAGCGGCTTTGCGTTTAGAAGAGAATCTGACCTTAGCCCAGTCATAGGTGGTTAGCTGTAAAATTACTGATGCTTGGAAGACAGTAGCCACCTGTTTAATTGTATTTAAACTTGTCTGAACTGGTTCACCCCATCTCCCTTCCAAGGCCCACAGATAAGAACAAACCAGCCTTTCTCTTTGACTCATTTCTGCTTGCGAAGGGTTTTGAAACTAAAAAGAGAATGGGGGAGAGGAAAAAGAAACTTCTATTTCATAGGCTTTTTTCCCCCCAATAGCCCAGCAGTGCTGTATACAGAATAAGGAAGCTTCATTTCTGATTGAGGTTGCAGAGGTCACAAGATAGCAGTGTGAGCCTCTACTTTAATGCTGAGCATTCGGCTTTTTGTGTCTTTTGTTAGGGGGTCCATATGGAACCGCATAGCACCTAGTCAGAGGTAGGCTAATTCCTTCTGGAATGAGAGGAGAGGGTGTGGGCTGGAGGGGAGTGAGCAGAAGCCCTGAGTGCTGCTGGGCCATGCCAAGATGAAGGCGGCTGCCTACTGAGCAGCAATTGCTTCGTGCCAGCTTCTCCTAAAAGAAAGCCAGCAGTGCAAGATGCCACTGGCTCCCTGGCAGCTGCAGAGACATAATCTCCAGTAATTATGTGGCCATGTGATTGTCTGTGCCACCAGTTCTCAGGCCCATAATGACAGTGGGATAGAAAAGAGAGAGACAAACGGATGCTGTTGACTAATGGGGAAGTTGCTCCCTCTATTCCACGAGGCCCGGGCTGACGACCCTGGAGGACATAGGCTCTGCCTCTCTCTGCTCTGGAAGCAGGAGCATCTGGAAGCAGATGTCAGCTTTGGGAAGGACTCAGATTCCAGAGAGCCAAGCCCTTTGTCATTCAGGGGCTAGTTATGCAGTAGTTGGGCATCTTAGCCTTACTGTGGTCTCCTTTTCCTTTCTCCAACTGATAACCATTTGGCCATCTTAACCTGCCTTAGCACTTCCATCAGAGACTTGCTACGGGAGGAGAGAGGGGAAGACAAAGGCCAAGGAGGTGACCTTGAAATCTTTGTGACAAAGGATTATTTTATTCTTTTGTGTCTCCAACTCCAAGCTCAGTGCCTAGAACACAGAAGACATTCAATGAACATGTATTGATGGATATTAAATGAAAATCTAAATTCAAGTATCTCCTACATATGCAGGACCATCTTGGAATTGGAAACAAATTGATCAATCAAATAACTGATCAATATATAAACATTTATTGAGTGCCTATTATACATCAGAGAGATTCTGATTCTGATGAAGCAATTGAAAACATAGGAAACTATCAGTAGAGGAAATACTATATATTACAGGAGTCAGTAGTTATGAAGAATTTTGTAAGAAATATGATTTAGAGGACAGTGACACTGAATTGGATGTAATATGATAGAGAACAAACAGAAGAAGAGATAGGCAATGAAATGCTATTATCACATCTGCTTTCTCCAACCTTGAGCATCCCATAACACAACAGATACCATCTATTGAGACTACTTGGTACCAGGACTGGTTTGCGTTCTATAGGGTAGCAAACAACATGAAACCTTGTAAGAACCCAGACTGGTACTAGGCATAAGATTTGACACATGATCCACAAAGAAACCTTAATCAAATCAGGAAAACCCCTAAGCCCATAATGACAATCCCTGGCTTGGAAAACAAACAAAACTGAGACAAGTCCACAAACCCCAGCAAATGTAGATGAGAAACATCCAAGATGCTATTGGAGCATCTTACCCAAACAAAAATTATTACATGAAACCAAAGTAGAATAATGCCCAAGACAGATAGTATAAATTTGGGTTAGTTAGATCAGGGAGGATTAGCATAGCCAATGAAACACAAGAGAAGTGGTTCCTTGTAGAACCTGGGAGTTTATTTGGGTGGATTTAGAATCCCTTAGAATTAGTAAATCTATAAACAAAATCTCCATCTCAAGTCTAGACTAAAATATCATTAACCTCTACAATCAAGCACAAAGGAATATAATTGCCTTACTATCACACATTAAGAAAGATACCTACATTTATTAAAAAAAAAATCTCGCTTGCACACATGAAGATGGCACAAATATCCCATATAAAGTTTCGCTCACATGCATCAACATATTCACTCTTACATACACGCACATGTTAATCCTACACATGCATGATCCTATAGTTCCTGAAACTGAAATCATCTTTCAAGGTGAGATGACAGGCAAGTATGTATCCTGCAAATAAGAAGGCACCCTGGACTGGTTATGAACTTTGATCAACACCAAGGGATGGAAGACACACTGACAACTGGAAAGAACTTTGAATCAAAGACATTATGGAGAATGAACTTCAGGAAAATGGGTCACATAAGATTAATTGCCAATCACATTAACTTCACATATAGGGAAGTACATTCACATGCACATTGGAATAAATATGCATCTACCATGACATATCTAGAACTCAAACAACTTTCACAATGACGTTAGGGGCTGTGCCATAAATAAGGACAGCCCATAAATTATATATCTGTAAATAAATCTCTATTATCAGAGGCTGTATATATGTGTATATAAATAATATGTGACATATGTAAATGTTTATAAATAACAGACGTATATATGTAACATAATGACGATCTAATCCACTAATATAGATAGAAAGGAAAGAGTTAAAATGCTAACCATTAATAGACAGGGACAGACTATTTTAGGGTGGAAAGGGGAATGTTATAACTAGAGAGGTAACATAAGGACAGAATAAATCAGATTTCACTTAGAAATAAGTTAATATGTATACATATAATTGTTATGAATTGTTACATTGGGATTAGCATTACATAAGGCATAGGATAGTTCAATTTTACATAAAAGTTAAATTTTATATTGATTGCAATAGGGATAAACTCTGTATTAAGAAATTGTTATATTGTAAAATTTTGTCAGCACATTATCCTAACCCTCTTCCCCACAACTCAGTCTTAGCATAAGATAGGAATTTAGATTAGCAAATAGATTAGGATAAGATTTATTATTTTGGGAGGGGGGAAGTTATATGGGACAATAAGTAACATAAATAGATTAGAATAGACAGAGAAGGTAAGTTACTGGTGTGGGCCAGGGTGGCACCACATGAACAACAGGAAATGGAGGATTTGTGACAGAGACTGGCTCTAAAGAAAAAATTCCAGGCTGAAGAGTGGATAAAACTGATCACTTCAAAGAGGGAGGGACCCCAGGAGATTGGAATCTGGAGGAGAGAAGACTCTGGCTGGGAGAGGAGTTGGTCATTCTCAGTCTTGAGAAGCCAAAGAGAGAAGTTGGGAAAAGATTTTCTCCTGAGAGTTACCCACTTTTCCTGCTGGTGACTGGAGATCCTTCCCCCCAACATTTCCCAACTGAAGAGACTTTCTGAAGAGAAACTTGAGCAGACTTTACCTCAGCTCCTGTTGCCCAGGGGTGGGTCAACCTGACTTTCTCTCAGGGGGCTCAGGCTGGCAAGGCCTGAGTTTCCCCCCAAACTTGAAGAGGGAGGAAAAGGGTTTTAGATAGAGACAGGGACCCCCTTTCCCTTACTTCCCTTTCCCATTCTTTCCTTGCTAGTTATTCTTTGTAATACCCTGTTTGAGTTGATATTAAAATAGTTATCTTTTCCCCAAGCTGAGTGTGAGTGGACAGATCAAGGGGAGACCTTTTGGTCTCGAGTAGTGGAGGGGAGACAAGAGGGACAAGAGTGAATCTGGGAGAGCAGCCTTGACTAAGGAGGGAAGGCAGAAGGGGGAAAATCTTTAAACCCCTTCTCCTCTCTCTGAGCCAACCCATTACCTCTGCTGTCTCCCCTGAACCCCACTTTGAAAAGGGAGGTTCTCCTCTCTTTCCCCCTCTCTATATTGAAAGACTGATCCCCTCTAGTACAAATCAACCTCCCCTTTATAATACAATTGATGATTATGGGCTTTGTTTCTCCAGTTAAGAAAAGTTCTCTGAGAGAGAGTGGGCCATGAAAACAAGGAGCCATTAGGGTTGGCCTAAGTTTCAAGGCTATCTTGTTTACACCAAAATGTATAATTTGGAACTGACTAACAAGAGCTTCCTGCAACCTGCTCCCAGAAAACTATTTTTACTCAGTAGTTCTAAAATTTCTTGGGTTGGTCTTAATTTTTCCAGGGGTTTAGTTGGCACCTGATAACAAGTTAGACTTATTTGGTGACTAGCTGACCTCTCAGATTACTAGAGAACTATTCAGTACATGAACAGGGAGCCTGTGTTCTTATCCTACCTCAACTGTGGTACAGTGAAAAAAGGTTTGGACATGATGGTAACAGACTTGAAACATAGTCCAAGCTCTGGCACTAACTAGTTCAGTTACTTTAAGGAAATTATTTCATTTTTCTAGATCTCCATTTCCTCATCCATAAAATGAGTTGGTTACATTTAAGCACAAATTATTAATCTTTTTGTGTAATTTGGTACTCTATTGAAGCTTATGGACCCCTTCTCAAAATAATGTCTTTATGGGTATAAAAAAAGCATAGAGGATTACAAAGAAAACAATTATTTTGAAATATAGTTATCAAAAATTCAGTGGGGGATGGCAGTAAATTCCCATAATGTCTGAATTTATCCTGGAATCCACAGATTCAATATAAAGAACCCCCATATCTGTTAACAAACTTAGGTATATTCCAGATAAAATGTGGGAAAGCCCATCATTTAAAATAACAAATTTATTGAAAGTAAAACAGCTAATATTGGGTACTGAAGCACTTCAAGGCATCAGGCTGCCCTTTCAAAGGCAGAAAGTTGCAGGAGTCTTCTAATTCATTGGCAAATTTTAACTCTTTTGCCACACACACAAAAGTGTGGACAGGGAATTCATAGACTTTTCTTGGTGTAGACTGGAGAGTCATTTTCAGGTCTAATGCTAATCTGTGTCTCTGTTCTTATAGCCTGCAAAACTCATAGAAATTCAGCTTTTATACATATGAGTGAAAGAAGATCCTGACAGTAGGCAATCCAAAGCAGTGAATAATCCAAAACCATTGCCATGCACCTTTGCAATGCATTATGTTATCCTCCTCTCTGCAGCAAACTCTCAGTCCTTGATACACTACTCTTAGACTAATTAGTTTGCACTCCCTGAACACATATCAACTGAGAAGGTTCTATCAGTGTATGTGTGTACGTGTATACATATATGTGTATATATATGTATATATAAACAAAACACATACCCAGATATATAGATATATCTATATATCTGGGTATGTGTTTTGTTTAGAAAGTGGCTCAAATGCCTCAAGGATGAGGAGACAATATCCACCAAGTGGATAAACTATGTGTGGATAATTGATAATCGTGTGTGTGTGTGTGTGTGTGTGTGTGTGTGTGTGTGTGTGTGTCTGTATGTGTGCATGTTGATGGCCTGTCTTTCTTGGTTTATATCATCCAGTAAATGTATTGTCTGTAAAGGAAAGCAGCAAGGGATAACAAATGGAGAGTTCAAGAATCACATTACTACTCACAATTTTTTCCATTCAGTATGTAATTTTATGTATTAATTTTTTTTGTTTTTTATCGATTTTTTGTTTTCACAATACCCGATTTTCAAATATAACCCTCCCTCCCACCCCTTATAACAAAACATAGAAAAGCAAAGGAAGAAATACTAAATACTAAAAGACCCCCCCCCAAAAAAAATTACCTTGAACATGTAGGGTATAAACCCTGCTGGAGGATTTGGTAGACCAAGACAGGCAAAGAATGATTATGATCTTTAATATTGTAAGGAATATCCAGAGTCAGAGTAAAGAGATACATTAAAATAGTGAGGAAAATGGTGGCCATGAGTCAGAAAGTGGGTGGTCCTTTTAAAATTAAGCCATGTGTAACATGGAGAAAAGAGGGAGAGCTCACTGATGCCATTGGGCCCTTTAAATGATGGCAGTAGTCCTCTTGAACAAAAGCTGTAGTCACAGAAGTGAGGACAATCTCTACAATGAATTTGCAAAGAGCCTGCTTGTCTCAGATCCATCTCTTCCATCACATCCACTCATCACTTGGGGTAGTAATATCACCTGGAGCATCATATTCAAACAGAAAAGATAGGACATCCTGATGGAATCCTCTGCCCAGCTGGCACTTTATAAATCCTACTGAATCACTATTAGGGAGTTGGGGAAGCTTTGAATCCAAAATTGATGATATTTTCTTCCAGGTTTATAACCTTAGCTGATGTTTGTCTTGTAATCATTATTTTTGGAATGGTCAGGGGGAGAGTTCCCATTATGATTCTAATTCCTTTGAGAAATATGGCCAGGTCCAAATCTCTGAGTTCTGTCTCATGTCCACTAGCCTGTTACCAAGTAAGCATTGCCTCTTTGTTGTCTGACCTAGAACTACCAGAGTGGATTTTATCACAGGAGAGAATCTAGATCCAGGCCTCATATTTCAACATCTCTAGTTATTCACTGGAAAGCTGTCTACTTGAAATGTATAAGAGCACCATTCTCCTTATAAATCAGATCTTGCCATTATCCTGCTTCTTAGAGAAATACCAGAGAGATGAAAGTCTTAAGTCTCTGAGAACATGCTTTTCAAACTCTGTCAGTGACTTGCCTATTCCCAGGGATCTGTACATCATTAGAAGACATTAGGATTGATTCATGAAAAGAATGGCAAATGTTATGGAATAAGTGGCATTTTTCTATTGTTTAAAACTTATCTTTAACTCTCCACACAAATGCCATTTTTGTATTTTTGAAATGGGTCTTAAAATGCTTTTGCTATTTGAAAAATGGAAATTTCTGTAAATAATTAGCCAGAGTACTTATTTCATTAGCATTTAGAAATTAGGGATCATGGGAAATGACATATATTTGAGAAAATTAGGGGAGAAATTTTCAAAAATTAAACAACTTAATCCAAGTTTCTGATTGTGATTCAGTCAAGTCAGCAGAGCCTCTAACTCCCTTGGTGACCTGCATTTAATTCTATTTTGTTGAAACATTTTCCCTAAGTGCGGCATTCAGGAAGTCAGAACTGGCGCTGCCCACTTGGCTCAGCTTTTAAGCCCTTGCATTAGTTCTCCAAATGCACTTAGGAAGTTCTCAGCACCTCTTCCCAGAGCTCATACTATTGTCAATCCAGGCTTTCTCCCTGGTCCCCTGGTAATAGGCTCAGAAGCTTGTAGCCACATTGACTGTCAAGTTTCCTAATTCTAGCTACATATCCAGGAATGAATCTCAGTTTTCAAAAAGCCTCTTTCTATTGCTTAGGTTGAACCAAGTGTCTTTTGCTCTTACCACATCCTTTTCACTTACAAATCTGTAATTAATTTTTGCCTTTTAATAGGTACTAGTGCTAAGTCCTATAGGCAGTGTTGTGAGAACATTCTTTGAGACCCTGAAAGATCTTTGACTTCAGTAGTGGTTCCTCTTTCCTCTCTTTACTGTCTTATGTTTTCCATAAATCCTCAATTGAAGATCAAACCAACATGATAGAGACCTTCTAGGATATCTGGAAAGAAAATCTAACTCCTCAGACTGGGTCTCTTGTTTTCTGTCATAGGATGCATTGCCCAGATCTTTATACTCTTTGATAGACAATATTCCACATAAGGGAAAGAACCCACTCCACAAGACAGCAACTTGACAAATACTGTCAATGACTAGGTTAATGTGGCACATAACAGTTGCATAATAAATATTTGGTGAATTAGTGAATAACACATGCAAATATTCAGCCAGAAGGAAAGATTCTAGAAATCCTCAATGATGACATTGGACAATGATGGCATTTATCCCTAGTGAAGGTGTTGGTTCTATAGTAGTTCTCTGCAATTTGAAAGGAGATAGGGTGAATTTGGTGAAATAATGAATGTGATTAGTCTTGGAAAGGAGGAATTATAAGGAAAGGTTGACTAGAACATTGAAATAGAAGAAAGAAGATGGTGATCACCTGATTGCAATTGAGGATAGTGAAAAATGGTCATTGCGATATATAGTCACAGATTTAGAGATGGAAATCACTTTGAATTTGCCTTATTTTCTATTTACTTCCTAATTATCCTGTAAAAACTGGATAAATACATCTTATCCTTTGTCAGACTGTGAGCTCTTTGAGGTTCTTTTGCTTTTCTTTGTACCCTTAGTACTGCACAATGCCTGACACATAGGAGGTCCTTGTAAACTTTAAATTACTCCACCCACTTAAACCTTACTTTATGGGAAGATAAAGTTGTAATCTCCTGATTGAACAATGAAGGTACTTAGTTCTCACCTTATAGTGAAGCTAGAACTTTAAGCTAAGTCTATTTTTAGATCTTAATATAAAAAAAGTGTTAAGTAACTATAAAGATTAAATTAATCACAAAAAGGTCAAGTAACTAACAAAAGGTGAACTTAACAAAGAAGTGTTAAGTAACTCTAAAGATATAATCTAATCAAAAGAAGATGAGAACTAGGAATGGGCATTTAGAGGAGGAGACACAAGGGTGAAAGGTCTATATTTGGCTCCCTTGTTGTCTCTAAGGATCCTTATTGGTGGTGGAAAGTTAGCTGAGAGCAGCGTGCTGAGCTTTTTGGTATCTTAGCATGATTACAAGCTATTGTCCAGTTTTGTGGTGAGTTTCTGACTGAGTTTTCTTCCTTTATTTTCCAACTTTATCCTCTTAGAAGTCTTTAATCTTCTTCAGAGACCTAGAGGTGGGGATTTTAAACTCCTCCTGGCATAGGCCAGGCAGGAGAAATCCTATATCCTCTTCCCCCTTTCTCCTTAAATTCCTTTCCTCTATATTAATTAAATAACCATAAATTTCCAGACTGACTTGGGTATTTTGTTTGGTGACCAATTAGATCTAGATTTTAAAAATCATCTTTACATGCTTACATCCTAAAAATCATCTTTACATGCTTAATAAATGGTTATTGGTTGACTGACCTTAGAGATCATCTAGTTAAAATCCCTCATTTGAAAAGATAAGTAAATAGGTCCAGAAGGGACTAGTGACTTGTTTAAATTCACACAGCTAGTTATTGGCAAAACCAAGTAAACTTAGATCCCTTAACTCTAAGCCCAATTTTCTTTATACTATTCCATGCCTTTGTAGTGCAAATGGACTTTATTAATAATAGTGGGGATTAAGTTAGGTAGAGAAAAGAACTTCTTGAGAATTTGTTTTGTTAATTACTAAAATAAGTTGCTATAGAAAACTAGAATTTCCTTTGCCGGAGCACTCTAGAAATGTGGAATTTTAGGAAAATTTGGACATAGTTCTTTTTAGAAGTTGGTAAATAGAAAAGATAATCTCAATTGTCTTCCCAGCTTGAGATTTCATTTATTCCTTTGTTCATTCCTTCATTCATGAGACATTTGTTGAGTATCTATTATGTGGGATACCCCAAAGAAGATACTACTTTTGTTTTCATGTAATTTATAGGAGAATAATTTTATTCTAATAGGTTTTCTCTAGTTTATTATTAGAATAATATAGAGTTTTAGACTTGGATGGGATCTTAGAAATCATTGAGTCTAATCTTCAATCTTATCTAGAAATTTCTTTCATAGACTCCTTGTTAGGAAGTTTCTCTTCCTTTATTTAAGCATTTTTCCTTTTTCATAAATCAACTCCTTTCACTGCTGCTCATGTCACATACCTGAGAAATATTTCACTTTGCCATATTCCATGATATTCTCAGTGCCAACTGAGTCACAGATACAGTTAGACCTTAAATTAGTACCTTTTATGAGTAAGTATTGGATGAAAGGGCTGGGTACTACCCTCTTAGCTTTCAAGGATATGGGGAAAGAAAGGAGGTGGAGATAATCATTGGAGCTCTGGAAATATAGCCAATACTAAATAAATACTAAAATTAAACTGTATGTAGTTGAAGATGCAACTCAGAGCTGTTTCTTAGTGCAATCAAATCCAGAGGAACCACATAGGAGAAAGGATCTATTCATTGACCTTCCTAGAATCAGTCGGTTCTCACCATTAAATCCTTTGGTGTCTGCTGCTGCAACTGAACATAAACAATTCAATTTAGAATAGAAATCAGTGTGAAAGCACACCACCTTCTGAAAAGACTGTTCTATTGTTTACAAATTTCTCTTTATTTTTCCATCCATTCCACTCATTCTACCCTTTCACCCTTCCATCACTTGATATGAATTGAAATCTTACTAAAGATACTACCTCCCTTGTCACTTTCTCACTCTCTCCAAAGATGCCCATTCCTTTCTTGCTCTGTCAACCCCTTTCTTCCATTCCTCATTCCCTACACAGTGTCAGGAGAAGGTACATAACCATCAGAAAAATGTCCTTTCTCTTTTGTAGTTTATACCATCCTCCTTAGAGCCTCATTTTTTACATATAAAACCAAGATAGGCTTCTACCTTTGTCAATGACTTCACTTTAGCCTTTAGATTACTTTTGTCATCTCTTCCCACAATTCAAAGATATCTATCTTTGTTGCACAGTGTCTATAGAGTGCTGGGCCTAAAGTCAGGAAAACTTCTCTTCCTGAGTTCAAATATGGCCTCAGACACTAACATGTGACTCTAGGCAAATCACTTAACTCTATTTGCCTCAGCTTCCTCATCTGTCAAATGAGCTGGAGAAGGAAATGTCAAACTACTCCAGTATCTTTGCCAAGAAAATTCCAAATGAGGGATTGTCTTTCCACCTTGTCTTTCTGTTTGTACCTCCACTGCTTATCACAGTGCTTTATGCCTGTTAATCAATGCCTTAATGCCTATTAGTCAATACTTATAGACATCCATTTACTGAGCCATCAAATTCTCCCTCATCCTCCAGATTTCTGAGATCTGAGATTCCCCTCTCTAATCATAATCTCCTACCCTGTCTCCCATGGCTTTATTCCTCTTGAGCTTATTTCTTGACCTTGCTCTGCTCTGGCTTCCCTTCCCTCCCTTCCTGGCCTTGTCCCTCGTGCCTGCCGTTTTCACAAAAACTCATCCTTCATGCTTGAAACCCCTCTTGTCCTTATATTTCCCCTTTCCTACCAATTCCCACTCCCACATCATCCTCAACAGTGACTTCAATTGTTTTTTCTTTCCATACTCCAAATGCTGTTGAAGGCAGAGAAAACTGCTAAAAAATCATGTTGTCTCACTTCAACTGGACCATCATTACTGCTGCACAGCAATTCTATTCAACCCTGATTGAGTTCTTATCATGCTTCCCACAGCAGCTATTTCAAATTTTCTCCCCTTTACTCAAGCCCCCAATTACACTCTAACTCCCTCCTTTCTCAGCAGGTGACCTCACTGTCCATGCCATGGAAAAGATCATGAACTCCTTCATCTTCATCTTTGTAAACATCTCTGCCCCACAGCATTGTGATGAAAGTGTCTTAGAACCATATGTGTGAGCCACAAAGACCCCCTCATCTTGTACATGAAGAACCAAAGAAGTTAAATGACTTGCCTCAAATTGTATAAGTTGCCATCATTGAATTATGAATCAGCTAGGTAGCATAGTACATAGGGCATTGGGCCTGGAGTCAGGAATATCTGAATTTTAATCCTGCCTCAGATGCTTACTGGTTGGGTGATCTTGGGCAAATCATTTAACTGCTGTCCATCTGAATTTTCTCATTTATAAAATGGGTTTAATAACAGTACCTACCTCCAAGGATTAATGTAATATTGATAATATTTGTGAATTTCTTTGTAAACCTAAAAGTGCAAAATAATTGTCAGGTATTATTATTATTATCATTATTGATTAGAGTCATGATTAGAACACAGGTCCTCTGACTTCAAATTCAGTGGTATTTCTACTTTATCATGTTTCATTTCATCTTTTCCTTTCCTCAATTTTCAGAAGGTAAAGAAGCAGTTATCCTTGATCTCTCTCCTCTGTTGTGCTATTTCATGGACAACTCTTTCTCTCATTTATTCTATTCCTCTCTTCTGACTCATAGCACTCTGTCTACAAACTTGCTCAGTTTCTGTTATCACACAAATAAAAATAAAAGTTTTCTTGTGATCCTGTTACCCTTCTATAGCATTATATAAGTTCCTATTTATTGCTAAACTTCTAGAAGCCATATTCAACATCAACAACAAACTGTGGTCCAAGGGTCCACATATTTAAATACAAAAAAATTCTTAGCTCTCCACCAACAAAAAGAGGCTGGATTTTCAGAGCCCTGCTCTACATCCACTATATCCACTACCTCACTACTCATTCATTCCTGGTAATCTCATCCACTACTACTGTTTTTCCTGTTACCACTATGCAAATGATTTCACAATCCAATTTTCTAGCCTTGAGTTCCCCTAAGAGTTACAGTCCTGTGTTTCCACCTGGACCAATGGACATTTCCATTTGGGTGTCCTGCTTCTACCTCAAATTAAACTTATCACAAACTTCTTTCATTATTTTCTCCCTAAACCTTGTCCAGTCTGTTTCTTCTGATGCTACCACCATTCTCCCAGGTATCATTACTATTATTATTTTGACTTTGAATAAATGCTAGGCAATTTCAGCTAAATGACTTGCCTAGTGTTCCATAGCTAGGAAGTATCTGAGGACAGATTTGAACCCAGGTCCTCCTGACTCCAGATCTGGCACTCTATCCACTGTACTACCCATCTATCCTAGTCCCAGGTATAATTAAGGCTGAAAGTCTACAAATCACCTTACTTTTATCCCTCAAACACAATCAGTTGCCAAGACTTACTTTTCTGCCTCCTTAATATCATCCATCACCTTGCCTCTCATACTGCCACCAACCAAGTTTAAGCCCTATTACTTCTCACACTCACATGAACTATTTTTAATAGACTTCTAACTGAAGCATTTTGCAAACCTTCTAGTGTCATATAAATGTCAGCTGCTCTTCTTTTTCTCCTTCATAGCTGTCAAGTTAATCTTCCTAATGCACAGGTCTGATGATCTCACTCTTCCTTGAAAACTTTTAGTAGTCCCTTATTTTGTATAGAATAATTTACAAACTACTTGGCTTATCATTTATGCTCTTCTCCAATGTCTCTATGACTTAACTTACCTTTCCTGAATTATTTCATATTATCCTCGCCCTTTACACAATATGAGTGGTCACCAAAGTGAACTACAATTTCCTGCTTTTACCCTGCATTTGGGCAGGCTTTACAACATGCATCTAATATATTCCCTCCATTTATCTTCCTTTTAAAATCTTCTTCCTTCAAGGTGTTTTTAAAACATTTTTTTGGCTTCCACTCTGATCAATGAGGCAAATGTCAAGGTAGCAATACATTGAGAGGCTGATCACTAGACATTACCAAGAATTCAAGTTGGAACCAGCTTTTTGTTTTGTTTTGTTTTTTAATTTTATAGTATTTTATTTGATCATTTCCATGCATTTTTCATTAAAGACAAAGATCATTTTCTTTTCCTCCCTCCCACCCCCCGTGGCCGACGCATGATTCCACTGGTATCATATGTGTTCTTGACTTGAACCCATTGCCATGTTGTTAGTATTTGCATCAGAGTGTTCACTCAGAGTTCCTCTGTCATGTCCCCTCAGCCATTGTAGTCAGGCAGTTGCTTTTCCTTGGTGTTTCTACTCCCTCAGTTTGTCCTCTGCTTTTGGATAGTGTTTTTTTTCTCCTTGATCCCTGCAGATTGTGCAGGGACATTACACTGCCACTAATGGAGAAGTCCATTACGTTTGATTATACCACAGTGTGTTTGTCTCTGTGTACAATGTTCTCCTGGTTCTGCTCCTCTCGCTCTGCATCACTTCCTGGAGGTTGTTCCAGTTCACATGGAATGGAACCAGCTTTTTGTAATGAGAAAAAGACAATTTCGATAGATCCACCATCAGCAAAAGGGAATGGATGGTTGCACTTTAGCTTTTCCTCAATTTCCCCTATGTGCTGGCTAAAAACTGAGGATCACCTGCTAACTGCTAGAAATCAGGTAACACAAAAGGGGCAAACTGGGAGAGAAGCCTTCCCCAACACTGACTGAAAAAGTGGGCTCACCAAGTCAGCATGATTTTCTTTTTTTTAATTTAAATTAATTTATTTAGTCAATTTAGAACATTATTCCTTGGTTATAAGAATTATATTATTTCCCTCCTTCCCCTCCCCCCACCCTTCCTACTGCCAACATGCAATTTCATTGGGTATTACATGTGTCCTTGATCAAAACCTATTTCCATGTTGTTGGAGTTTGCATTGGGATGTTCATTTAAAGTCTACATTCCCAACCACATCCCCTAAACCCACGTATTGAAGCAGTTGTTATTTCTTCTGTTTCTATTCCCATAGTTTTTCCTCTGAATGTGGATAGTGTTTTTGTCGAATATCGCTACAAGTTGTTCAGGATCACTGCATTGCCACTAATGGAGAAGTTCATTACATTCGATTGTACCACAGTGTATCAGTCTCTGTGTACAATGTTCTCCTGGTTCTGCTCCTTTCACTCTGCATCAGTTCCTGGAGGTCATTCCAGTTCACATGGAATCCCTCCAGTTTATTATTCCTTTTTGCACAATAGTGTTCCATCACCAACAGATACCACAATTTGTTCAGCCATTCCCCAATGGAAGGGCATCCCCTCATTTTCCAATTTCTTGCCACCACAAAGAACACAGCTATGAATATTCTTGTACAAGTCTTTTTCCTTATTATCTCTTTGGGGTACAAACCCAAGAGTGATATGGCTGAATCAAAGGGCAGACAATCTTTTAGTACCCTTTGGGCATAGTTCCAAATTGCCCTCCAGAATGGTTAGATTAATTCACAATTCTACCAGCAATACATTAATTTCCCGATTTTGCCACATCCCCTTAAGCATTCATTACTTTTCTTTGCTGTCATGTTAGCCAAGCTGCTAGGTGTGAAGTGATACCTCAGAGTGGTTTTGATTTGCATTTCTCTGATTATAAGAGATTTAGAGCACTTTTTCATGTGCTTATTAATAGTTTTGATTTCTTTAACTGAAAATTGCCTATTCATGTCCCATGTCCATTTAGCAATTGGAGAATGCCTTTAGCTCTTTATAAATTTGAGTAATTAGACCTTTGTCAGAGGTTTTTATTATAAAGATTGTTTCCCAATTGGTTGCTTCCCTTCTAATTTTGGTTGCATTGGTTTTGTTTGTATAAAACCTTTTAAATTTGATCTAATTAAAATTATTGATTTTATATTTTGTGATTTTTTCTAGCTCTTGCTTGTTTTTGTTTTTTTTAAACCCTTACCTTCCATTTTAGAGTCAATAGTATGCATTGGCTTCAAGGCAGAAGAGTGGTAAAGGCTAGGCAATGGGGGTCAAGTGACTTGCCCAGGGCCACACAGCTGGGAAGTGTCTGAGGTCATATTTGAACCTAGGACCTCCTGTCTCTAGGCCTGGCTCTCAATCCACTGAGCTACCCAGCTGCCCCCTCTTGCTTGATTTTAAAGTCTTTCCTTTCCCAAAGATCTGACATGTATACTATTCTGTGTTCACCTAATTTGCTTATAGTTTCCTTCTTTATATTCAGGTCATTCATCCATTCTGAGTTTATCTTGGTGTAGGATGTAAGATGTTGATTCAAACTTAATCTCTCCAATATTGTCTTCCAATTTTCCCAAGTAGTTTTTATGAAATAGTGGATTTTGGTCCCAAAAGCTAGAATCTTTGGGCTTGTCATAGACTATCTTACTGAGGTCACTTACCCCAAATCTATTCCAGTGGTCCTCCTCTCTGTCTCTTAGATAGTACCAAATTTTGATGACCACTGCTTTATAGTATAGTTTGAGATCTGAGACTGCAAGTTCTCCTTCCTTTGCATTTTTTTTTCATGATTTCCCTGGATATACTTGATCTTTTGCTCTTTCAAATGAACTTTGTTATGGTTTTTTCTAATTCAGTAAAAAGTTTTTTGGTAGTTCAGTGGGTATGGCACTAAATAAGTAAATTAATTTGGGTAGGATTGTCATTTTTATTATGTTAGCTCATCCTACCCATGAGCAATAGATGTTTTTGCAATTGTTTAGATCTACTTTTAATTGTGTGGAGAGTGTTTTGTAGTTGTGTTCATATAGTTCCTGTGTTTGCTTTGGTAGATAGATTCCTAAGTATTTTATATTGTCTAGGGTGATTTTAAATGGAATTTCTCTTTCTAATTCTTGCTGCTGAGCTGTGTTGGAGATATATAGAAAAGCTGATGATTTATGTGGGTTTATTTTGTATCCTGCAACTTTGCTAAAGTTGTTGATTATTTCAATTAGCTTTTTGGTTGAATCTCTAGGACTCTTTAAGTAGACCATCATATCATCTGCTATTTGGTATCCTCATTGCTTGTTTTAATACCTTCAGTTTCTTTTTCTTCTATAATTGCTACTGCTAGGTTTTCTAGTACTATGTTAAATAATAGAGGTGATAATGGGCATCCTTGTTTCACTCCTGATCTTATTGGGAAGGCTTCTAGTTTATCCCCATTTCAGATGAGGTTTGCTGATGGTTTTAGATAAATACTGTTTATTATTTTTAGGAAAGGCCCTTCTATTCCTATGCTTTCTAGGGTTTTCAATAGGAATGAGTGCTGTATTTTGTCAACGGCTTTTTCTGCATCTATTGAGATAATCATATGGTTTTTGTTGGTTTGATTTGCTTGTTGATATGGTTAATTATGTGAATGTTTTCCTAATATTGAACCATACTTGCATTCCTGGTATGAATCCCACCTGGTCATAGTGAATATCCCTCATGATCACTTGCTGGAGTCTTTTTGTTAGTATCCTATTTAAGATTTTTGAATCTATATTCATTAAGGAGATTGGTCTATAGTTTTTGTTCTCTGTTTTTGACCTGCCTGGCTTTGGAATCAGTACCATATTTGTCTCGTAAAATGAATTTGGTAGAACTCCTTCTTTGCTTATTCTATCAAATAGTTTGTATAATATTGTGATTAGTTCTTTGAATGCTTGATAGAATTCATTTGTGAATCCATCTAGACCTGGGAATTTTTTCTTAGGGAGTTCTTTGATGACTTGTTCAATTTCTTTTTCTAATATGGGGTTGTTTAGGTAATCTATTTCTTTCTCTGTTAGTCTAGGTAATTTATATTTTTGTAAGTATTCATCCATATCACCTAGATTACCATATTTGTTGCCATAGAATTGAGCATAATAGTTTTTAATGATTGCCTCAATTTCTCCATTTTCATCTTGGATACTGTCAATTAGGTTTTCTTCTTTCCTTTTTAAAATTAGATTGACCAGTACTTTGTCTATTTTATTTGTTTTTACAAAGTATTAGCTTCTAATCTTATTTATTAAATCAATAGTTCTTTGACATTCAATTTTATTAATTTCTCCTTTGATTTTTAGGTTCTCTAATTTAGTCTTCATCTGTGGATTTTTAATTTGTTCACTTTCTAGTTTTTTTAATTTGCATGTCCAATTCATTGACCTCTGCCCTCTCTAATTTGTTAATATATGAACTCAAGGATATAAATTTCCCCCTGAGTAGCTTTGGCTGCATCCCATAGATTTTGAAGGGATGTCTCATCATTGTCATTTTTTCAATGAAATTATTAATTGTTTCTATGATTTTTTCTTTAACCAATTTTGGAGAGTCTGGTTTTTAAATTTCCAATTAATTTTTGATTTGCCTCTCCATGTACACTTACTAGTTATTATTTTCATTGCATTGTGATCTAAGAAGGTTGCATTTATCATTTCTGCTATTTTGTATTTGTTTGCAATGTTTTTATGCCCTAATATATGGTCAATTTTTGTGAATGTACCATGTGCTGCTGAAAAGAAGGTGTATTCCTTTTTGTCCCTATTTATTTTTCTCCACATATCTTCTAACTCTAATTTTTCTAAGATTTCATTCACTTCTCTTAACTCTTTCTTATTTATTTTTTTGGTTTGATTTATCCATTTCTGATAGAGGAACGTTCAGTTCTTCCACTAGTATACTTTTTCTATCTATTTCATCCTTGAGCTCCACTAGTTTCTCCTTTAGAAATTGGATGCTATGTCATTTGGTGCATACATTTTGAGTACTGATATTTCCTTATTGTCTATACTGCCTTTTATCAGGATGTAATTACCTTCCCTATCTCTTTTAACTAGATCTATTTTTACTTTGGCTTTGTCAGATATCATGATTGTGACTCCTGCCTTCTTTTTATCAGTTGATGCTCAATAGATTTGGCTCCATCCTCTTACTTTGACCCTATGTGTATCTACCTTCTTTATGTGTGTTTCTTGTAAATCGAATATGGTAGGGTTTGGGATTCTAATACACTCTATTATTTGTTTGCATTTTATGGGTGAGTTTATTCCATTCACATTCAGAGTTATGATTACCAGCTGTGTATTTCCCAGCATTTTGATTTCTACTCCTAGTCCTGCCTTTTCTTCTTTCACTATTTCCTTCTACACCAATGTTTTGTTTTTAATCAGTCCCCCTAATTCCAACCTTATTTATCTCCCTTTCTATCCCCTCCCTTATTATCCCCCCTTATTTTCTTTACAGTCTTTTTAAACTACCCACCAGCCTCTTCCTCCCTTGTACTGCTTCCCTCCCCACCAATCCATTTGTTACCCTTGTACTTCCCTATAGGGTGCAAATCAATTCTCTGCCCCAATGGATTGCATTGTTCTTCCCTCTTTGGGTCAATTTCAATGCACATAAGAATTGAGCATTTCCTATCTCCAATCTCTTTACCCTTCCAGTGTATTGATGTTCTCCCCCCTCCCACCATGCGCTTCTTTGTGACATAACATTTTAACCCCTTCAGTTTCTTTTCCCAATCCTTTTAGTATTAACCTCTTTTTTAGCTTTAGTTGTATATATATATATATATATATATATATATACACACACATACATATGTATTTATGCATACATATATCTATATACATATTCATGTCTTGTCATTTCATTCTATACAGTTTGTCACTGTTCCCTCTAAGTGTACTTCTTCTAGCTGCCTTGGTGATAATAACAGTTTTTAAGAGTTATCAATGACCTCTTTTCTTATAGTGATACATATCATTTTAACTTATTGGGTCTCTTAAAAAAAGTTTTGTTTGTTTTTTTGTTTTGTTTTGTTTTTCTTTTTTTCCCCTTTCTTAATTACCTTTTGATGATTCTCTTGAGTTCTGTGTTTGGGCATCAAATTTTCTGTTCAGGTCTGGACTTTTCTTTACAAATGCTTGGAATTCTTCTATTTTGTTAAATGACCATGCTTTCCCATGTAAGAATATAGTCAGTTTTGCTGGGTAGTTGATTCTTAGTTGTAGACCTAGTTCCCTTGCTTTCTTGAATATCATATTCCATGTCTTTTGGTCCTTCAGTGTAAATGCAGCCAGATCCTGTGTTATCCTTACTGTAGTTCCATGGTATCTGAATGACTTCTTCTTAGCAGCTTGTAATATTTTTTCCTTGGTCTGATAGTTCTTGAATTGGTCTATAATATTCCTGGGTATTGTCAGTTGGGGATTAAGTATAGGAGGTGATCTGTGGGTTCTTTCAATTTCCACTTTTTCCTCTTGTTTTAGAATGTTGGAGCAGTTTTCTTGGGTAATTTCCTGTAGGATGATGTCCAGGCTTTTTCTTTTGTCATGGTCTCCTGGTAGACTTCAGTTATCTCTCCTGGAACGATTTTCTAAATCTTTTGTTTTTTTGAATGAGGTGTTTCATATTTTCCTCAATTTATTCATTCTTTTGATTTTATTTTATACTTTCCTGCTGCCTTGTGAAGTTTCTTGCTTCTAATTTTTGTATTCTGGTTTTTAAAGACTGAATGTCATCCCTAGCTTTTTAGTCATCCTTTTCCTTCTGGTATGATGTTCTTTGGAGGTCATCTTTCATCCTCTTTACCTCGTCTTTCATCTCCTTTGCCTCATCTTTCATCTTTTTTGCCTCATGTTTCATCTCCTTTGCCTCATTTTCCAGCTGATTGATTTTGGCTTTCAAGACACTATTTTCTCATTTTAGTTCAAGTGCATCTGTTTCCAGATGACATCTTAATTTTTAAGTTCTTTTACCAATTTCCTTCACCCTCTCCTAATTGTGTTTTGAATTGTATTCTGAGTTCTTCCAAAGCCTGGCTCCAATTCACTGGGTTGTCTGTTTTATTGCTTTGTCTTCCCTCCTCCTTCTCTGTTCCATTTGCTCTTTGTTCATTGCCTGCATAGAAGCTGTCGATTGTAATTTCTTTTTCTTTTTCTGTTGTTTGCTCATATTTACCCCTTCGTTACTCCCTGCAGTTGTCTGTGCTCTTGCTCCTCTCATTTTTTTTTGTTTTGGGCGTTTCTGTCAGTCTTCCCTCTTAGAGTTTTGACAGCACATCTCTCAGTGCAGTCTGTGCAGGAGGGGCATTGTAGCTTGGGCTTCCCTGCCCTCTGAAGACTTTTGATGGGATTAAGTCCAGCTGGGTTGGGCTGGATTTGGCCTGAGGCCAAAACCTCCTGGAATGGGGGAGCAATATGGAGGGTCTCCACTGCTACAACTAGGCTGCCTGCTCTTTGCTCCTTCTCTAACTCCTTCCCCACAGCCTGTGTTCTACACTCTGAGCCTGACACAACTTTGCCCACAAGGTACTCCCTTCAGACCAGCGCCTTTGCCTGCCCAGAGGTTCCAGCTATTGCTGAAGGCTTAGCGCTCTAGGTGGGGGAGGGGTCCTGAGACCTTCCTTCTCCCTTCCCCTTAAACTGGAGTGTTCTCAAATTCCAGCTTTTGCGGGGTGTACCTTTTAAATTGAGTCCATCAGGAGCATTACTTGGCTCTGTCTTGTTGTTAGGTTTGATTTTCAGTCCTCTAGGAACATTTATTTTTTAATTAGTAAGGAAGGGTTTTCAGAGGTCTGAACTTTCCTTGTCTTTTAGCCGCCATCTTGACTCTGCCTACCATGATTTTCAATAGTGCTGCTTTTACTTAAAATCTTCTCTGATTGTTACAGCTGAATGTGAACTCTTCCTCTTTAAATTTTCCTTGAAATCACAATCTAGGAACTGCCACCTACATTTGACTCCATGGGCCATGTTGTCAGACATAACTCAGAAGTTATTAATTCAGTATCTCTCCTTTGTCTTTATCGTGGTCTTTTAGTATCAAAATTTCACCCTTTCTTCTATGTGTAGCCTCCCCCTCTATTATAAAGTAAGGTCATTAAGGGCAAGGATACTTTTTGTTTTTTATTTATGTTGCTTTTCAGTCATTTCAATTGTGTCTGACTTTATTATTCAATTTGGGATTTTCTTAGAAAAGATACTGGAATGGTTTGCTATTTCCTTTTCCAGTTCATTTTACATATGAGAAAACTGAAGCAAATAAGGTTTGTTAAGTGACTTGCCCAGGATTGAAAGTCTTCCTGACTGCAGGTCCTATCTATCCACGGTGTCACCTAGCTGCCCTTTATTTTTGTGTCCCTAGCATTTAGTATGGGGTATGGAAAAGTCAGCTTTTTCATTCATTCATTCATTCATTCATTCATTCATATCCATCTCTGTATTACCATTATACCTTGAGCTTTTGAATGCAGGACCTGTGTTTTGTGTCTTTGAGACTAGTCCAAAGCTCTTCAAATAGTAGGTATTTTATAAATATCACATTGAATTTATTTGAAGAAAATTTTAATTTATTTAATTACTAGCTTTGATTCAGTTCCATTTAGTTCAACAAATGCTTTATTGAATTCTACATGCAATAGGCTACATTCTAAGATACATACATATGTATTTACAAACTATTTAGCTAATCAGTACTCAGCTGAGCAGGCACTGCATACAAGGCATCAGATCAGTGTATGACAGAAGAATATGAATGAATCACAGACTTCTCCACCATTTTTAAACTGGTTCACTTCTCCAAAGTACCAGGAGGGCCTAATTAATTAGTCTCATTTACCAAATAATCTAGTATATCTTAGGATAGTGTTATAGATGACATGGTTCTTGCTGCTATATGATATTTGCCATGACTTTACATATTTTCATTTACAAGACAAATTATAGAGAAATTGAATAATTTTTTTTCTGTGTACCAGCTAATAATTTCAATAACCCCTACCAGGTAAACCATGGTACCTAGTATTTGTTCTGTAGGCCAGGCAATTAGACTTAATTTGGGCATAAAGAAATGAAAAAAAACTAAAGGTATAATACATAATCTAGCTTATTTTGCTTTTTTTTCTGTGTTTTTATTTATATAATAGCACAAATGATAGAGAAATCTCTTATAATTGCTATCATTTAACAAATATGAGATACAATATGAGGCAAAAATTAAAGAAATGCAAACATCTTTTCAAAGAAAAGGACCCCTATCACATCCAAATCCTAGCTTCTTCCTCCTAGAAGAAAACCTTTACTTTTCCCCATTTCTATGTTTTCAGTATCAAAAGAATCAGTTTTACACAGTTTTACAGTGTAGATACTTCGGCTTCCTTTATCTACTAAAGCACAGCTCTATCTTTTTTTGGAATTCAGAGCAATTAAAAGCCCGAATTTGTATTTTTTCAGAGGAAAATGATATTATTTCATCTTCCACTAATTTCCTATTCAACGTCTTCCAGAAGAATATATACTTTTCCATTTTATAGCTTTTCCTATTTTGCAATTTTGTCCCCAAATAACTCTTTAGCCTTTTTGCTTTGGTTTTCTCTTTATGTCAAAGAAAAAAGGAGGAATAATTAGAACCAAGAATATCCCTCGAACCCCAATACATAGATTTTCTTCTTCTTGTCAGGACAAGGTTCTTTTGCCAATCACCTTTTCAGATTTCTATTGAATTCCTTCTAAGAGATATGGACATTTTCATATTTTTAACAACTTCCCAGGTTTGAGCATATTGTAATTTGCCTCTGGCTTCTTACTCTTGCTGGGATTTTAAAAAATGGTCTGCTTTTTATTTTTTCCCTCTGAACTCAAAAAAAATTCAACAAAACAATATTACTTAAAAATAGAATATTCTTACATTCTTGAAGAGTTTGCCATCTCAAGTTATTCTTCAATTTTTATCATTTTCCTTTAAAATACTTACTAAGTATTGAAAGTCATGCTGACTGCAGTGACCTATTGTTCTCAGACCTGCTTGTCAATCAGAGGTAGAAGGAGGCATCACAGAGTCTGTAGCATTTATTACATGATATTTGTCACATAGCAAGTCACCCCCTACCAGCCTTTACCTGGAAAATTGTCATGGCCTTGGTACCTTGTGGAGGAAATGAGATACAACGGCCAATCCTCTTTACTGACATGGACCTATCCAAATTTCCTTTATCTCATTATGAAGGTTATCAATAAAAACTAGTCCCATCTTGGAACCCTTAATAATTCCCAGTGATCAGTCTATCACAATATTGCTTCCTTGATGCACTTTTAATAAAAATCCTTTTAATTTTCTTTGTCCTGAGTTTTGTCTCCTTAACCAGGGCTAAAACCTGCACAAAGAATTTTCCTTTCAACATAAATATCCATGTTCATAATACTACCCTAGGGGACGTACAAAGAGAATTCTAAAATAATTCATGATCATAACTGATTCCAGCCATCAATCTGTTTTTTTTTTTTTAATCTTCACCATCCATCTTAGAATCTATACTATGTACTCGTTCCAAAACAGAAAAATGGTAAGGGCTAGACAATGGGGTTAATTGATTTCCCCCAGGGTCACACACCCAGGAAGTGGGTAGGTCAAACTTGAACCCAGCTCCTCCTGTCTCTAGGGCTGGCTCTCAATCCACTGAGCTATCCAGCTGTCCCCATGATCCAGTCATCAATCATATCAACCTGCATCAGTATACCTCAGATCGTTGCTTTGTGAAACATCATGATGATTCCAGTTCCATAACTCTGTGTCAAAGCTTCAACTGCCTACGCATTTCTCAAAAAGAACTATGAAAATCGTCCACCTTGGCCAAGTGATATTCTTGATTCTTAACCTTTTTTTGTATCCTGGACCCTTTTGTCTCTCTGTGATGCCAATGGATCCTTTTTCAGGAAAAAAAAATAATTTAAATGTAAATAAAAATTTATTGCATTGCAAAGAGTCAATTTGGTTGAAATAAATATCAGTCAACCAACAAACATTTTTTTCAGCACTTTTTATATGCCAGGCACTGGGTTACGCAACAGTAACAGTTCTTGTCCTGGAGAAACTCAAATTCTAATAGAACAGGGGACATGCAAACAATGCAGGAGCAAGATGAATTTGGGATCAATTGGATGTCATCTCAGAGGCAAGGCAAGGATGACTTCCTCCTATTAATCTACAGTGGGGTTTCTCAGACCCCAGGGTAAGACACTTTGGTTTAGAAATCATGTGCTTAATTTAGCAAGGGTCTGTACTGTTAATTTCTCCCCCCCCCCTCTACTTTTATTCTGGGTCTCATCTGAAAGCAAATTGACAGGTTTTTGAAATTTAGGAGAATTCTATGCTTCAGAATCACTTGGCAGGTAAATATGTTCTGGAGTAAAGATTTGTATGATGAAAACAATAGTATTTACTTCTAAACTACCCAGGAATTCATTTAATTCTCACCCCTTTGGTGACATCCCTAGAAAGTCCTAGATTGAGTCTGCATAATGGAATCATCTCCCACCTTCTCAAGGGAAAGAAACTTCTGGTTTTAATGTTATGGTGCTCTGTATAATAGTAATAATCTTTATGGCTTTGTAGTATACTCTCAATAAACAGCTTTGGAGATAGATTAAATGATTCAGTTTTGCTTTGGCCATCAATCTATCTCAGCAGCCGTTTACTGCCTTATATACAATAAACCAATAGCGATTATCCTTTAATTCTAAATAACCACGATCAGGGATTCAATGACAATGAGAACAGCAGGAAACTCTAAGTAGTACGAAAATAACTTCATAAGCACCGGTGAGGTTTTCCATTACTCTGAGGTCTGAGGTGAGTCAGTGGCCTGGTGGGATGGGGAATATATGCCTTCCAAACGCTGTCTCATTAACCTTTGGAAAAACAGTTGATGGAGAGGTGTCCATAAACTGGGACTGAAACCCCTCCCAACTCCAATTGATTTCACCACCATAGAGAAGCTTCGTGCATTGCCAGATTTGGTAATGACGCTTTCCCCACTCTACCGTGGGGAAACCACTCGAGGCCGAGGAATGGTAAGGCATTAACTCTTACTACCCTGACAGATTTGTCAGCAGCCACAAGGGCTTAAAATTATAGATCTAGAATAGCTGATCTCCCCTGGTGACAGCAATCTGCTTTTCAATTTTGCTGTCTAGAACAGCCAGCTGTGAACCTTTATATAACTTTTCCCAGTCCCTTAATTACCACATGACAACCTCGGGGCTGTTAATCCTAATATTGTTCTGAAGTTAGGAACTTGTAATTTTTTATAAGTAGTTTGAACTGATGCTTTCCAAAATCATTTTTTATCACTTTTATTTCAGTCTGGCCCTCTCCCGATGAGGACCAGACATGGGAGATGCCAAGGCCATTGGGTGCCTCCCAAGCCATCGCCCGTCATCTTGACTTTTGTCTCGCCATTAGATTTCAATGACTGGAAGAAAGAGTGAACTTGATGAGTTGGTGCAACTCTGCCTCACTTAAATCTATTTGGCCTCTTCAAAAAACAACAACAGCAACAATTCTGCAATTTACATTCTCATAGAGCTAGTTGAGGCACTGGTCCGGAGTCCCAGAGCCAGTGTACATGAGGGATGAAAGTCAGCTCAGCATTCGATGTGTTGTATTGCATGAGGAAACTAGAATTCTGGTACAAAGCTAAGGAAAAGTTTTGGCCTAGAGGTTACTTCAGGAGAATTCATGCTGTTTTTTTTTTTTTAACCCTGGCAAGAAGGCCTAGGAGGTCCTGAATTCAAATCTAGCCTCAGATACTTCCTAGCTGTGTGTCCCTGGGCAAGTCACTTAACCTCCATTACCTAGCCCTTACTGCTCTTTTGTCTTAGAACCAACACATTGGTTCTAAAGCAGAAGGTAAATGTAAAAAAAAAATCCTGGCAATGATATGTAGAGATATTCAGTATGTAGCAAGGAATCGAGTAGAAAAGGGTTCAGAGTAATTGAATTAATGACTATTGATCACTCTTTCTGACCTAGGTAGTTCCCACTTAGGATAATATGGAAGGAATACCACCTTTCCACAGACCATTTGGGAGATTGAGAGTGTAGGGTTTGGTTCACAAATGCTAGCATAAGAAGCTCACAGGCTTTCCTAGCTTAGTTAGGGTACCAATTGGAGGGGTGAAATCTTTGTCCCATTTTTACCCCTCCTTGGATCTGCTTTGCTATTCTACTGAATTTTGCTCTGTTTCTGGATTAGGGACTCTCTTTTTTAAATTGCCTTTGGCTGATTCATTATGCTTTTTTTTTTCTCTAAACCATTGGGATTCCAGGTTTTCCTGGTAGAAAGGACCAACTTATGACTGAAGCCATATTCTTTCCTTCAACAATATCAGTTTTCTAATTCGGAGGGACTTATGAGAAAGAATGCTATTCACATCCACAGGAAGAACTGTGGGAGTAGAAATACAGAAGAAAAACAACTGCTTGATCACATGGGTCGATGGGGATACCATTGGGGATGTAGACTCTAAACAAGCACCCTTCAAGTACATACTTAAATACTTAACCGAATCTGTGATCTGACTGATTTGGGATGTTCCATCCTGTGAAACAGAAATCAAGCCATCTAAGCCTGTCCATGATGTGCATCTCTTACTGTGTCCTTCTATAAGTGGGTCTACAAACCATGCCAGAGGCGTTCTTCACTTTGTTTTGGCATCATGAGAATCCTAGTGTTGCTCTTCAGTTGGCTACTTGTCATATTTCACCCTCATCCTGCTACCAGTCCATACATCTCCTTAATGGCATCTTTTATTCTTTTATCTTTGAAATTCCTTAGTGGCTCTATATTGCATCCTGTCCACACCCACCATGTGATTCTCTCTTCTCCTCTGTGTGATATCAGTTTTTAATTTTTCAAAACATTTTGCATTCCCTTTCTTGCTTCCATATAGTAACACCAGAAGAATGTTGGCATTAGAAAGATAGCCTTTTGTCTCCAAAAGAAATTTGAAGTCATTAAACAAACTTTAAAATTATTAGAAGTTGGTCCACCCTGCCCTCCTCCACCTTGTAAACTTTTAAGCCTGGACTGTCTCTGTCTGATAGACATGCTGATATAGCAGCTCTGTAGGCTATCTATTCAGATGCATGTCATCATCTGAATAATAGACATTTTTTGTTCACTTGGTCTTTCTTGTGTGAATGGTCAATACAAACTATTTGGAGTGATTACAGTTATCTTCCAGGGATTTCTTGCACATTCTGGGATTAGATGTGAAACCTAATAATATCTGCAAAGAAAAGAATCTGCAAGACCACATACACAGGCAATTCTGCTTTAACTTGAATTCTGCGCCAGATCTCCTTCATCACAATTATAATCACTTCTGGCAAGCACGTATCACCATGTTTTATGCTTCATTTGATAACAGTGATTAGAGAGTTGCTGGACAGATATTTCTGCTATTATTTATTTTAATTAATTTTTAATTATTTTGGGGTAAGGATAGGAAACAGGTTTTTGGAAGAGAGCCTTCAAGGTAGAATTTTGATACCAAATCAAATGCATTTTCAAAACAAATGAACAATAATTACTGTTGGTTTATGCGCCATTTCTACCTTTCATTTCATTGGAAAATAGAAAAGATATGATCCAATGTTGACTATTGTTTTTGAAAGCCTCCTCATTCCTTACTAAGGATCATTAAGGAAGTCTCCTGTAAAAATCTTGTTTATAAATCAGTAATTGTTGACTGTTCTCTCAGTTACCTTAAAATTTTTTAAATTAGTGACAGGTCCAGGGAGTAGTGGATAGAGAACTGGTCTCAAATCCAAGAAGATCTGGGTTCAAGTTCTGACTCAGATACATATTGGGAATATTCCTCATACAGATGAGAAAATTGAGGCAAAAATATGGTGAAGTGATGTGCCCAGAGTCACACAGGTACTAAATATCTGAGGCTGGGTTTGAACTCAGATTTTCTGACTCTAGGCCTGGTGCTCTATCCACTATGCTACCTGGCTGTACACTCCAAATTAAAATGTAATTAAAAATATTTCACAAAAGAAGCTAAATTTTTTACTTATATATTTTACATCTATATCTATATCTATATTATATATATGCTCTAATTCAAATGTAATTAAGAAATAGATAACAAAATAAGTGTGTCATTTATGTCTTTCAGTCCATTGGGAAATAGCAAAAAAAAAATGATCTAATGTTGAATATTGCTTTTGAAAGCTCGCTTACTCCTTATCAGTTTTAGCATTAAGGATGTCTCCTGTAAAAATGGTGCTAAAATGTAATTGAGAAACATTTAACAAAAAAAGTAAATATATCTATTTCTAATTTTGTTAAATATATTTCTTTATAAAATTTTATTATATTTTTCTTTTCCAGATTACATGTAGATACAACTTCCTGGTAATTGTTTTCTGACATTTTACAGTCCATGTTCTCTCTTTCCTTTCCTCTACCTCCTCTTCTGGAGATGGCAGGTAGTATGATATAGTTCATACATGTGATATGATATAATACATATTTCCATGTTTGTTGCCTTGTGAAAGAAGACACATGTTACTTTTACAAGAAAAAAAAAACCTCACGAAGGAAATAAAGTGACAAATGGTATGTTTCATTCTGTATTCAGATGCAATCAGTTTCTTCTATGGAAGTAGATATCTTTTCCATCATTTGTCTCTTGGAGTGTCTTGTATATTTACATTGCTATAAGTAAGTCATTTACAGTTCATCATTTTATAATGCTGTTATTGTGTACAATGTTCTCCTGGTTTTGCTCACTTCACTTTGCATCACTTCACTTAAGTCTTTCTGGGTTTTTCTGAAGTCGCTTGTTCATCATTTTTATGAAACAGTAGTATTCCACCGTAATCTATGCCACAACTTGTTCAGCCAGTTCTCCATTGATAGACATCCTTTCAGTTTCCAATTCTTTGCCACCACAAAAAGAGCTGCTTTAAGCATCTTTGTACAAGTAGGTCTTTGCTCTCTTTGGGTAATCGACCTGTAATGGTATATCTGGGTCAAAGAGCATGCCCAATTTTCAATTACATTTTAATCTGGAGAACTGATATGCCTCTGCTCAAGGCAGCTCAGATGTTCTCAAATATGGAAATGGTTCTAACCTGCATTGGTAGATGAAGTGTCTTTATCTGAGAGTACCCTATACAAATGAAAACACAGTTTATCCCCAATCCTTAACATTATTTTCCACATCTTTGATGTTTTTTCTTTCCTTTGGGTACCTTGTGAATTGACCCTTCAATTCTTCTGGTCCAATATGAGTGCTTTCCCCATTTTTTATCTCTTTACTGACATTTCTATCTCCCTTATAAGCACGTCTAGGACTGTGATGTTAGAGGGAAAGTGTGGGGCTCCCACTATCCTTGCTAATGAAAGAGTTTATTTTCTAAGTGGGATAAAAATGTTGAACAAGAAAAAGGCCAAGGACAGAGTGACTGGGATGCTCCACTTGAGATGTCTATCCAACTTTCCTATATCCATTAATCACCACTCTTTGAGTCCTGCCATCCAACCAGTTTTAAACCCTTGTAACTCTGCAATTCACTCCATTGTGTACACAAGACACTATCAGATACCTCACGGTCTTCCAGGTATTCTATACAGTCTTTGTCAATTCAGTTGCAGTTGTTCTTTAGGAATCCCAGACCTAAGGGGTTGTCAGTAGGCAGATTTAGGTTTGAATATTGAATCAAAGACTTAGAACAGCTCTTGTCAGGGACTGCAAAAGAATCGGTAAAATATAGTAAAGTTGGATGATTACACAGCTGTTTATATCACCAGCCACAGCCCTATTCAGAGTTAATTAGCTTGATCATCCTAGTGATAGCCATCCTTCTGGGTCATTCTGGAGACACTACCAAGAGAGAGCAGCTGCACTCTGTCCCATGGGTAAATTATAGGACCATCAACCAACTGGACAACAAAAATAAAATATGGCTGCTCCAGTCCTGAAAAGAAAAAACAAACAAACAAACTATGAGATGGAAAAGCAGAGGCAAGAGATAGCACAACCAAATCTATATCGTAATCTGTACACAGCAGACAATCAATAACTTCCTATAGCATGAGGGTGAAAAATGACTCAAGACTCCTGGGTTATTATTCCTCTTTGGGAAGGATTTAGTTCCATTGACAATGAGGAGGTTGACCTTAGACTATGGCAACCAGGTAAATGGTATTTGTTATGTACTGGGTGAAGAATACTCTACTAGATAAGAACTATTTTCTTGTTATTGGTTGGAGGTCAGGAAGTAACTGAATATATTCTTTGACTAATTGCAATTCATCTTCTCTCCTTCTTTGGACTCTCCATGTAGGATGATCAGCCTAAAGTGCTTAGCCTTAGAACTAGTCTTGGGACTAAACCCTTCTTGGAATGACACTTCTTGAAGGATCCCATCTTCCTCCTACTACAAGAAAGTCAATATCAATTTTGCAATCTGTTCTAGAGTAGTAGTTCTCAAAGTGTGGTCCAGGGAACCATGGATGTCTCCAAGATCTTTTCAATGGGTCTGGAAAGTAAAAAAACAAAAACAAAAACAAAACCTGTTTTCATAATAATACTGACATTAATTCCAAATGTGGAAAATACCAATAGACATAGCACATATAAACAAAACTCTTTGGAAGGTCCTAAATAATTTTTAGAGTATAAAAGGCTCCTGCAACCAAAATGTTTGAGAATTATTGCTCTAGAGATCCAATTATCAGTATTGTTTCCCTTTTGCTGTTTTCAAGTCTTTTTAGTCTAGATCAGGTTTTTTTTAAGTCATTAGTTATTCAGGATGATATTTTTAAATGCATAAATTAAAACAGGATTACAAGGGAAACCTATTATATTGAAATTAATTTATCAAAATAATAATTAAAAAAAAACTAGTTTGTGGAATCCAGTACAAGAATCCCTATTCTAGACCCTTATTTTCTAAGTGTCCCATGAAAACACTTATGCTGAAAAAGAGATAAAGAGAATGAAAGGAAGGAGGGAGGAAAAAAAAGAAGAGAGGAAAGAGGGAAGAAATGAAGGAAGAAAGGAAGGATAATATCAAATTGAATTTATAAGGCAAATTTATAAAATATGGCTTGCATTCATAGTAATTTTGTACTTAGAAGGTTGGTTACATAAAATAGTTTATGTTTATGCCCCCAGTTAGAGAACAAAACTCTCTAATGACAGTCTGGGGGTTGAACACCCAGTCCTGTATTAGGATAGGTCCCTCTCTCCTGTGTGGCATTCATTATTCCCTTGTGTTACAAACAAAAAAGACTTCAGACAATATAAAGTGAATCACAAGTGTTTATGAAAAGTAACATTAAATCTGACAAATGAATCAAGTGGAAGAAAGGCAGGAGAGCGATAGAGCCTGTTCTTGTGTCACCAGATAACCCCTAACTAAAGGTGGGAAGGAAGGAAAAAAAGAATGATAGAAGGAATAAATTGAGAAAGGAATGAAGGTAGGAAAGACGGAAAGGAAGAATGCAGGGAAAGAAGAAAATGAAGGGAAAAGATTTCAATGTAAAAAATATTTTTCTTCTAGAAAGAAAAAAATGATCTACTGTTATGATGTTAAAGATAATTTATCTGACAATCATATATTTTCTCCCTCAGAATTCAACTTTATAAAAGGTACAAATGCATGGAACATATTTTTCTCATGAATACTAAAAAATTACTTATATCACATAAAATTCAAGGGAAGATTTATCATTTGGTTGATATTCTGCAGCTCCTCAATAGATCTCTACTTCTGGTGAATTGTAAGGAGCCTTTGAGTCTGGTTAGGTGTCATATTTTCCCAAGGCTTTAATTTTTTTTTTTTGTTTTCTAATGATCATATAATTTTAAAAAAGAGACTATATTCATGCCTCCTTAGCTCCAGATATTTATCAAATTATTATTATCAAATATTATGAAACACCCATTATTTTTTTTCACCATGAGTTGGTTGTTTCCTCTATTACATATCACAATTGCCCATCCTTTATTGTCATAGAATTTCAAACACCCAGACCTCAACATCTCATTTATGATTCTCTCTCTCTCTCTCTCTCTCTCTCTCTCTCTCTCTCTCTCTCTCTCTCTCTCTCTCTCTCTCTCTCTCTCTCTCTCTCCCCCTATTTCTCTGTCATTCTCTGCCTCTATCTCTCATAAAAATTAATTTAGGTACCATTAATCTAGGCATAGGAATTTGCTTGGTCCTCAGTATTGGTTGTAACTATATTCAAATTTAGCTCAACTTGTTTTTCTTTTTCTTTTTACAAGTGATGGTGATAGAGAGCTGGTTTTTCAGATGAGGAGACTTTTGTCTGGCTTTTGATACACACTAGCTTTGTAAACTTTAAAAAGTTATATTAATAGGAATTTAACCCAATTACTATTGCTCAGATCCTTACTCTCACTCACTCCATCTGTTATCAAGTCTTGTCCCTTCTATTATCATACCTCTTAGACATTTCCTCTTCTTTCTACTCAGCCTCTACTCAGTCTTAACACCTGCACTCACTATTTCAATAGCTCGATGGTTGTTTTCCCTTCCTTGTCTTAACTCACTCCAGTTCATCCTCCACTCACTTGCCAAACTGATCTTCCTAAGGCAGTGATGGGTAACCTTTTGAGCTTGGTGTGTCAAAATTCACCAAAAAACTAAGCACAACTTGGGTGGTGTGTCACTTTGAGGAAAAAAATGTAATTTCACAATATTTGTAGTTTAAATAACAAAAATGTTTAATTATAATATATAACTACATTTAATAAACCCAAAACTAATTATTTAATTTACCTGCTTAGTGACTTTTGTTTATCTGTCAGTCGGTTTCTGTTGTTGGTCTTGATATTATTTAACTTGTGTGGGGTGCAGTGAACTAAGATAAGTGAGGGAAAGGAGGAATTCTTTAACTAACCTGCCTATTAGTGAATTTTTTGTTGCTGAATTTCATTGGCTAAATCTTCAATTGAAGGTTGGTATTTTGTGCACTTCAAGCCTAAACAAGCACTACTAACTTCATCTGTCAAATCTGTTTCTTTTGTTGGTTTTGATATTATTTAATGCTGAGAATAAGGTCTCACAAAAATATGGGGAGAGAAAAATTGTGAATAAAACCGTTGCTATATTTTTCAGGGTGCTAAAAGTGTCTGGTAATGGGTTCCAGGCACTCCTCCATTGCACATGGGCCAGAGCCCAGTCCAGTCTTCCACCAGTCAGGCCCCACCCCAACCTCCCCAGCAAGGCTGGCTCAGGGACACTGTGAAAGCAGCGTCTGCCGCCAGCCTGCCTGCCTGCCCACACATGCTCCTCCCCCCCACCCCAAGGGAGCCCCACAAGCCCTAGATGCCGGGCACATACCACCCGCTACCCTCTGCCCCTGTGGCCAGCATGTAGAGCGGCCCTTCCCTTCCCCCACCCCACTGCTGGGCAGGGGCATGGCCATGACCATGGCTGCAGGCACATGGCTCCCCAGGCAGCTCTTGGGCCCCAAGGAGCACAGAGCCTGCATGAGGCCATGTGTCATCAAAAAATGGCTATGCATGTCAGGGCTGACACACATGTCATAGGTTTTGGCCATGTTACCATTCTACCAATAAACTCCAGTCTCCCTATTATGTCTAAAGTAAAATTTAAAGCCTTCTGTTTGCCTTTTCAAGCCTTTTACAAGCTGGCTGCTTCCTGACTTTCTAGTGTGCTTACACTTTACCCCCCTCCATGTGTATGGACTTGGCACACAGTACATTAAAAATGAACACTTATTGATTGCTTAATCTTGCTTTTTTCTCTACTGTATCTTTTGGCTGTATCCTCTTCTATCCCCTAGCACAGTCACTACCCTAGTTTGGATCCTCATTTTGCCTGAGCTATTGCAAAGGCTTTCTAATTGTTCCTTCCATCTCAACTCTCTTTCCACTCTATTGCACCCTCCACATAGCTTTTAAAATAATTTCCTAAAATGTAGATATTACCATGTTACCTACTTATTCAGCAACCTTCTATTATTATCTTTGGATCAAATATAAACCCCACTGTTTCACATTTAAAGCTCTTCATCATCTGACCTCTACCTAACTTTCCTCTCCTCTTAAAAAAATTTTTTTAAACCCTCCCTTGATTCTATACTAAGTATCATTTCCAAGGTAGAAGAGTGGTAAGGCCTAAGCAATTTGGGGTTAAGTGACTAGCACAGGATTACATAGGTTGGAAATGTCTAAGATCAAATTTGAACCCAGGACCTCAACACCTGGCTTTCTGTCCTGAGTCACCTATCTGTCTCCCTTTTCTCTCTTGTTATACTTGACTATCCTCCATGCATTTTATGGTCCAACCATATTCCTCATGTTCAACATTCTCTCCCATCTCTGTGACACTGCAATGGCTTCCTCTCATTTCTGGAATGTCCTTCCTCCTTACTCTTTCTTTTAGGATCCCGAGCTTCCTCCAAGACTCGGCTCAAATGTACCTTCTTTGGGATGCTAGTTCCCCTCTAAGGTCACTTTCAACCTAGTCTACATCTTGCATGTATGTATTTATAGATACGGTAACAATTTCCCCCTTTAAAATATAAGCTTCCTGAAAGCAGGGACCATTTTTGCTTTGATATTAAAAAAAAATCCCTAGCATTTCAAAGTGTCTGGCTTATAGTAAGCATCCAATAAATGATTATTGACTGATTTATTGACCAAAGGGTATAACTGGTTGGAAAGGTGTTGAATGCTTAAAGATGTTAGATTCTTTTTCCCCAGAAGAAAGGGTGTTGAGATGTGTTGGAGAGAAATAAAGAAGGGAAGCTAGCAGAACAAACTAGCCTAGGGAGTGAGCTTGGCAGTGAATAAGGCAGCTGCTTTGCAAAATCACAAGCTTCCAACTAATTCTGAGTTAGAAGGGATTACGGACCGAAAGCTGGGAGGAGGAATGGAAAATCATTCAGACTGGGCCTAGGTAATAGGGTCTATGTAAAGCCAAGGCCTTGGGGCTATTCTGAAGTTTTGCTTTGTCATTTATTTCCCCTCTGATAGGACTTGGTGCTAGGCACAGGTGCACCTAATCCTGCTCACTGGGGTTTGGCCCAAGACGCCATCCCACTTTGAGGCCAAAGGCAAATACAGCTCTCACACTCTTCCAGGGCATTTGTCACATGCCCGGTGTGTTTACGACCAGATAAGCATGACTTGGGAAAGGCTTCTCTGACTTTCCTAGCTCTCTTTATCTTATCATGTGCTTTAAAGTATGAGAGTCCTTTTGGGGGTGTAGTCACACGCTCCTTGGTTGAGTGCAGCAAAATTGTCTCTATTTTTGGATAACTTCCCCATAGGATGCTAATGTGCATTGCCTGGAAACCCTTATAGGTTTGGTGTGAATCAGTTCCAAGGTCAACTTCTGCATTATTTTTACATAGAATCTTTCCCATTAGAATATAAGCTCCTTGAGGGCAGGGACTGGTTTTGCCTTTCTGTGTAGCTCCACCACATAGCACAGTGGTTGGCAGATAGTAAGCATGTGACTTCTGTCTTCAAGAAATCTTTCTTTGTCCTCCTAGTTGCTAGTGCCTTCCCACTCAAGACTGGTTGCCTTGTGCATGCATTGTATATGTGTTTGTGTACACGATATGAATATATATAAATATGCATATTTGCATGCCTATGTATACACACATATATTTTTATATATTGATTGATTATATATAATGGGATTATTATATCCAGGTGGACTAGATAATCTATAGTGGAATATTTGGATGTGCATATGCATATTACAAACATATTTGAGGGTTCTGTGATCTCATTGGTAATGGTTCCTTCATTAGTGCCAATTTATGACGAGTCTGTGTCTAGGGATCAAAGGGTCTTGAGAGACCTCTCATCTTGTGTGGTTAATTTCCCTGTAATTCTATCCTCTCACTATTAGTCTTCTCACTCTGGAAATGTCCATCCTCTGAGGTCTGCCTCCTTGATAATAATACCCATTATGCTGTTTTGTGAGGGGTCCTGTCCAGGCTAGCTTCAGTATTGTCTCCATTTGCTCTTTGGACTTTATTTCCTCATGTGAAGCCTTGCCTTTGGTCCACCAGTACCCTTCCCTGATAACTTCTTCCCTCTTCTTTTTACCATCCTCTTTACCTCCCTTTTCTGTGCTATATTCACCTATTAGAATGTAAACTTCTTGTTGGTAGAAAATGTCTTTTTTGCTTGTATGTGTATCCTAAGGCTAAGCCCAATGCTTGGCACATATAAAGTATTTAATGAATGCTCTGTCTATTTATATCATCTATCTATCATTTATCTTATCCTTAAATTCTCTATAGAGGATCTACTCAATTCTGGAGATATTTCTCTAGAGATTTTAGTAATTTGTGAACACTAGTATAACACTTGGGCTGTCCATCTGTTATCTGTATAACTGTGAGATAACAAATTATAAATACAAACACATATTTAAAATTCATGTTATAATATGTTATCTATCACTTACTAAGATAACAGATGGTCATCCCAAATATTGCATCTCAAATGATCCTAGGTAACCCAAAACTGTGCCATTGGAGCATAAGTTCTAGAAGGGACTACAAAGGTTGAAGTAATGGAACACCATTTACAGACACCAGAGAGTAAACATAGAAAAAGATTTTAGGGAGAGAGGAAAGATGAATTTGGTTTTAAATATTATGAATGAGATAATAGCACAATACCCAAGGAAAGAGTACAAGTCCATGAGTAAGTACTTCTAGGTTCTATTCTCTTTTGCTAATAATTCCAGTTGGACTAATTATAAAATTCCCTGGGTCTCAATTTCCATCCTTGTAAAAGAAGAGAGCTAAAGTTAGATAAGTTTAGATTTTATGTGTCTCTTAAATTCTAATAGCTGAATCTCTTTACTCATCCAATTCTCTTCATTTAGCTTTTGTATCTATTTTTCCATTTGGACAATTCTATTTTTTTAATCTTATTTTCTTAAATATTTTTATTCCTCTTTTACCAACCTATTAATTGTATTTTCATAATTTTTTCCTTTTCTTTCATTTCTTTATCTTTCTTTCCTTCTACTGTTCTTATTTGATATTGAAAATCATTGTTTAGCTCTTCCAATAATTCTTTAGGGGGAGTAGCTTATGTCCAATTTGCATTTTTTAGGCATTGTAGCTTTTTTTTTTACTTCATTGTCTTCTTCTGAGTTAGAGTTTGTCTTGATCTTCCCTGTCACTATAGTAGTATTTTGTGGTCAATTTAAAAAAATATATTTTTATCCTCTTTCTTGATTTGGAACTCTATGTTAATGTTTGGCTTTGGCTCTGTTCCCAATGTGTGTGTGGCAGGTTAAATAAACTGTTTCAAACTTTAGGCTTTTTTGCACTGCTATTTTCAGGACTACTTATGAGTTTGAAATTTTCAGAGATTCCAAGGCTGGTAATAGGGGTGGTCACCACTCTCCTGGTCTTTACTCTGATCCTTACCTAGGAAGGGCCCCTGATTCCTTAGGATTGCAATTGATACTATTCCTCAGGGACTCTGTTCTCTTAGGGCCTGGAAGCAAAACTATTCTCCAGAGTCTCTGATCCTTGGGGTCAGAAGTGATTCTGTCCCTCAAGGTTATCATTTACTTGCCTTAAAGTGCTCCTCTCTGCCATTGAACTGTGACCTAGAAGTGGGTATAGATAATAGGGTTGCCAAATAGCATCTCTTCCTTTGTCCTGTGCTAGCACAGAGGTCACTTGTAATCTCTTTCTGACTAGTTGCCCTCTCCATTTTGAAAATTCTCAAAACTGCTGCTGCTTTGGTCACTACCACCTAGTTCTATCATTGGTGTTTCATCTTCCTTTGTTTTCTTAGGATCAAAGAATATCTCACTTTGACCTTTAGTTGACTCTTTCACTTGTGAATTAGATTTGAGACATTATTTTAAAGTTGTTTGGAGAGGGATGTTGGAAGAGCCCAGCTAAGTGCTTTTTCTACCCCACCATCTTGGCACCACCCCTTTTTTATTTTTAAAGATAATTTTGACCATTTATGATTTTTTCCTTATGCACTAATGTTAGAGTTTATCCCAGCATTAGATACACAAACACCACATATCAAAAGGTCAAAGATAAAAATTTCCCTAAGCAAATACAAAATAAAAGGCTAAAAGTTTGGTGATATAGGGAGGAACTCATCCTATGATACAATCATTTAATCCCAAATGCAATTTATTACATTAAAAGTGTTGAAATATATACACACTCACAGTCATACACATATATATTCATTTTATATAAGTATACATACACATATATTTATATTTTATGTAAAATATAAAAGGAGCAAAGAAATAATGTTGCAAGTATTTTGGGGCCACTTTGCTAGATTTTATACATTCTACAAGGAATTATAAGACACTGTCATTGCCCTTTAGAGACTTAAAAAGCAAAAATTGAATACACAAAAGTTAAATGACAGTTCATATTTTATATGTTTTTAAAGTACTCAGGTATTCAGATATTTACTCATCACCCATAGGGCATACAGCAAAGCCAAAAGCTTCTCAGGTACATTGGTGGTTCAGATACGATGCCCAGAATTATGGGCAGCATAGCGGCAATTCAGATGATAAGAAGAGTGGTTCTCCGTCTTACTAGAAGGATTATATTTGGCAACTTCTTGCTCATTCAATTGGCATGAACAGCCATGTGTGACTGCAGAAGGCTGAGGTTCAAAGGACCTGGACCACCACTCTGAAAATGGTCCTAGGGTAGGAGTGAAGCAGGAACTCCCTTGAGAGTAGGGCTAGAGAATTTTGTCTAGCTAGACAGGGTAAAGGGGAAAGAGAACAATGGCAGGAAGGTAGAGCACAGGGATTCAGATAATACCTTTTAGGCTTTCTGCAGTGCCTGGATGGATTTGGGCAGAATGGGTAGGAGAGGGAGACAAACGGGATAGGTACACTAGGATGTATGTTCCTGCCAGGACCTCTGCTTCTCAGAGCCATATCAGTCTTAAAGATAGTTAAGAGACAGCTATGTGATATTATAACCAAAGCATTTTTAAAAAAAAATCATCCAGAAGAGAAACTGATATGCAGAAGTGCTGAATTTAAAATTTTCATTTGTATTGGAAACTCCTTCATCTAACATTGGTCAACATCTTTCCTGTAGCATATGATCTCAGAGGGTTGCCTAGAACAATGCTGGCAAAGTTAAATAGAAATGGGCCACTACATTTTACATAACAATCTCCTGGCTGCCTCTTAGACTTAGAAAACCACAGGTGAACATCATCTATGCTCTATTGTATTTTAATTTATTCTGTTAAATATTGTCCAATTAATTACCTTTTAAATTAGTTCTGGTCACCTGGAGAGTATTATTGCCTAGATCATTAGGAATTAAGTGACTTACCCAATGTCACAGTGTGTGTGTGTGTGTGTGTGTGTGTGTGTGTGTGCACACACGCGTGCGTGTGCGCCACTATTAAACACACAGAGGCAAGGTCCTGAACCATTTCTTCCCTGGTCAAAGGCAAGGTCTTTACATATTGCACCATGCTGCCTCTCATGTACAAATAATCAGGTGAGTTTCCAGTCATTGCTAATAAGAACATCACCCAGGATAAATTCTCTCAATCGGGAGAATGTAGGAAAACTCTTCCTTCATCTACTGCAAGGGTTATCCTTTGGAATAATGAGATGATTTCAGGTAAGGGAAATTTTAGGCTGAATGTCAAAGAAAAAAAAATTCCTGACTCAGAGAACTATTGGATTACAAAGTATTCTCTCAAGGGAAGTCCTCAGGACTCCATCGGCACAGCTCTGGGAATAGAGTTTGTTAGTTAAATTGTACTCCTTTTCTTAGTTGACTGCCTGACATTTCAGCAATAGAGCCAAATAATTCATGGGTCAACTACGAAGAGTGCTTATTATAATCATCTGAAAAAAATCTCACCCAGAGTAGCGGATTAGAAAAGAGAAATATATTTTCTAAAATTCTAAGTGATAAAGCCGCCAGGTATTTGTAGGATGATATCAGTTCTTAGGTAGCCTTTCACTGCTTTTTAAATCATTGCTGGTGTATATAGAAAAGAATGCCCTAGCAGGACTCAGAATATAGTGGGAGTTGAGGTTCAAGTGGAGAAAATGATGGGAATTTGTGTCCACTACTTGGATGAAATTGTTGTTGAATGTCTTCAGTACACTTTACACCTCCAATAATAACTGTGCTAATACTAAATTAGATTTAAAACAACAACAATAAATAAACCCAATGACTTTTAATTCTCATGGAAGCAGGAAGGAAAACACACGAGTTAGGAAGGGCCGGAATGAATTGATAAATTGAGACTGCAGATTGTGATATTGGCAGCCTATAAATACCCCTTTGTAGTTCTCCTAGCATCTCTCCAACAAAGAAATAGGAAATGAACACCTTTCTGCGAAGTATTAGCCAGGGGTTAGGTACAAAGTAAGATATCAGGGAGCAGGACCATCCTGAGAGGAGCAGAGATCCCCACGCTGCCCCAAGCATGCTTTTGTATACCCCTCTTCTTGTTTACATAATTATGTAGTGGGGAAAGAGGAAACGAGATATTAGAGATGCTAGCTGAAACTTGGGATGCATTGCTACACAGAGGAGCTCATTTCTGAAATGCTTCATTGTTCTATATTTGCTTTTGGAATTCAGGAAAGAACTGGGATGGGGGGGGGGGGACTCAGGGAAATAGTCCAGAAGAGAAGACTAAAGTGGTTTTTTTTTTTAACTGGCTTCTTGTATCTCATGAAGTAATTTTTCTGGTCAGATGTATTGTCCACCATTAACATTGCCATTCTGATGTCTTGCATGGAGCTGGACTTGGTTTCTCAGATAGAGGGATGAAATACTGGATCTTTGAAATATGTAAAGTATAAGTCGCAAGGATGCAATGGACAAGTCAGATTCTGAGAATGTCCACTCAGTACTTTAAACAGTAGTAGGCATTAGGTGACATAGTGGATAAAGGGCTGGGTCTGGAATTAGGAAGACAAGAGTTCAAATTTGCCCTCAGATATTTACTCTGAGCTGAGTGTCCCTGAGCAAGTCACTTAACCTCTGTTTCCCTCAGTTTGGGGGAATAAAAATAGAACCTCCTTTTCAAGATTGTCAGGATTAAATGAAATTGTCTGTAAATCATTTCACAAACTTTAAAATGGTATACCATATAAGTTTATTATTCATTCATTTTTTATTATGAAATAGAGTACAGAAAGTAGAAATAGAACTATACTAGTCAACAGTCACTGGCACAGGCTCAGTCAGGAAAGATGAAGCCTCAATGTTCCTTGATTTTGTTAACTTCATACTTGGTAATAGGACCTCAGAGACCATTTTTGTTGTTTGTTGTTTGGTCATTTTTAGTCAAATCTGACTCTTGTGACCCTTTTTTGAGTTATCTTGGCAAAGATACTGAAGTGGTATGTCATTTCCTTCTCTAGTTCATTTTATAAATGTGAAAACTGAGGCAAACAGGCTTAAGTGACTTGCTCAGCTTATACAGCTAAGAAATGTCTGAGGTTGAATTTGGATTCATGTCTTCCTGACTCCAGTCCCAGAGTTCTATCCACTGCATCACCTAAATGATCAATTTTCCCAAGGATTCTTAACCTGAGATCCATGAACTTATTCCTTTCATTTTTCCCTTTCCTTTCCTTTCATTTTTCCTTTCCTTTCCTTTCCTTTCCTTTCCTTTCCTTTCCTTTCCTTTCCTTTCCTTTCCTTTCCTTTCCTTTCCTTTCCTTTCCTTTCCTTTCCTTTCCTTTCCTTTCCTTTCCTTTCCTTTCCTTTCCTTTCCTTTCCTTTCCTTTCCTTTCCTTTCCTCTTTCCTTTCCTTTCCTTTCCTTTCCTTTCCTTTCCTTTCCTTTCCTTTCCTTTCCTTTCCTTTCCTTTCCTTTCCTTTCCTTTCCTTTCCTTTCCTTTCCTTTCCTTTCCTTTCCTTTCCTTTCCTTTCCTTTCCTTTCCTTTTTAGTTTGTTAGCTATATTTCAAAATAATTGGGTTTCTTTGTAATCATGTGTGTTTCATTTTATGAATTATAAAATGTTCTGAGAAAGGGTACATAGACTACCAGACAACCAACGGTCCTTGACACCACAAAAGGTTAAGAAGTTCTACTCTAGACTCTCCCATACCAAAACAAATATCTTCTATACAACAGTAGCATGACAGTGTGGGATGAAGGTCAGAAAAAAAGACCAAGGTTTGAATTCTACCTCTGACACACACTGACTGTGTTATCCCTTAATTTGTCAGTGCCTTTGATAAATTTCTGCAAATTGGCTTCTGAACTCTTCATTCAACTGAAATTGTTCTAAGTTACCAATGATCTCCTTAAAAAAACACTTTTTATTATTTGAAAATTGTATGTAGAAACAATTTTTTTTGCAATTGTTTTCTGATATTTTGTAATTCAGATTCACCCTCTCCTTCTCTTCTCCCCTTCATGAGGTGGTAAATATTCTGATATAAATTATATGCTGATACAGTCATGCCATACCTATTTACATATTCCCCATGTCATAACTGAAGATACATATCACAATACAATAAAAAACTCAAGAAGGAAAGAAACTAAAATATGGTATACTTTGATCTTCAATTTGATTTCCAACAGTTCCTTCTTTGAATATATATATATTACATAAATATAAATATAAATATATATATATACATATATATATATATATATATATCATGAGACCATTGGGGTTATCTTGGAACATCTTTTCTGGTATGGTTTTGTCTTTCACAGTAGATCATCATACAATAGTTCTGTTATTGCATATACTGTTCCGGTTCTGCTCACTTCACTTGGATTCAGTTCATATAGGTTTTTTCTCAACTCATCCCGTATATCATAGTGCAATAGTATTTCATTACAATCATATATCAGTTGTTCAGACATTCCACAATTGATGGATATCCCCTCAGTTTCTAATTATTTGCCATTACAAAAAGAATAATTAAAACTATTTTTGTACAAGTAGGTCCTTTTCCCAATGATTTTTTAATTGTCAGATACAAAGACCTTTTCTTAATCCTTCTTGACCTTTTTTTGTAGTCACTGATACTATTGTTCATCCTCTTCTCCTTGGTACTCTCTTCTCTCTAGGTTTTTGTAACAATGCTCTCTCCTGATTCTCTTCCTTCCTGTCTGAGTGCTCCTTCTCAGGCTCTTTTGTTGGATCTTTCATTTAAGTCACACCTACTAAATAGGGTTATCCTCAAAGCTTATTCTGTCCCCTTTTCTTTCTTTTTTTAAATATATTTTATTTGATCATTTCCAAGCATTATTCGTTAAAGACATAGATCATTTTCTTTTCCTCCCCCCCCACCCCCCATAGCCAACGCGTAAGTCCACTGGGCATTAGATGTTTTCTTGATTTGAACCCATTGCTTTGTTGATAGTATTTGCATTAGAGTGTTCATTTAGAGTCTGTCCTCTGTCATGTCCCCTCAACCTCTGTATTCAGGCAGTTGCTTTTCCTCGGTGTTTCCACTCCCATAGTTTATCCTTTGCTTATGAATGGTGTTTTTTTCTCCTGGATCCCTGCAAGTTGTTCAGGGACATTACACCGCCACTAATGGAGAAGTCCATTACGTTCGATTATACCACAGTGTATTAGTCTCTGTGTACAGTGTTCTCCTGGTTCTGCTCCTCTCGCTCTGCATCACTTCCTGGAGGTTGTTCCAGCCTCCATGGAATTCCTCCACTTTATTATTCCTTTTAGCACAATAGTACTCCATCACCAACATATACCACAGTTTGTTCAGCCATTCCCCAATTGATGGGCATCCCCTCGTTTTCCAGTTTTGGGCCACCACAAAGAGCGCAGCTATGAATATTTTTGTACAAGTCTTTGTGTCCATTATCTCTTTGGGGTACAAACCCAGCAGTGCTATGGCTGGGTCAAAGGGTAGACATTCTTTTGTCGCCCTTTGGGCATAGTTCCAAATTGCCCTCCAGAATGGTTGGATCAGTTCACATCTCCACCAGCAATGAATTAATGTCCCTACTTTGCCACATCCCCTCCAGCATTCATTACTTTCCTTTGCTGTTATGTTAGCCAATCTGCTAGGTGTGAGGTGATACCTCAGAGTTGTTTTGATTTGCATCTCTCTGATTATAAGAGATTTAGAACACTTCTTCATGTGCTTGTTAATAGTTTTGATTTCTTTATCTGAGAACTGCCTATCCATTTCCCTTGCCCATTTATCAATTGGAGAATGGCTTGATTTTTTGTACAATTGTTTTAGCTCATTATAAATATGAGTAATTAAACCTTTTTCAGAGGTTTCTATGAAGATTTTTTCCCAATTTGTTGTTTCCCTTCTGATTTTAGTTATATTGGTTTTGTTTGTACAAAAGCTTTTTAGTTTGATGTAGTCGAAATTATTTATTTTACATTTTGTGATTCTTTCTATGTCTTGCTTGGTTTTAAAGCCTTTCCCCTCCCAAAGGTCTGACATGTATACTATTCTGTGTTTACCCAAATTACTTATGGTTTCCTTCTTTATGTTTAAGTCACTCACCCATTTTGAATTTATCTTGGTGTAGGGTGTGAGGTGTTGATCTATTCCTAGTCTCTCCCACACTGTCTTCCAATTTTCCCAGCAGTTTTTATCGAATAGTGGATTTTTGTCCCAAAAGCTGGGATCTTTGGGTTTATCGTATACTGTCTTGCTGAGGTCGCTTTCCCCCAGTCTATTCCACTGATCTTCCTTTCTGTTTCTTATCTGTCCCCTTTTCTATTCTTTCCCTATACAATTTCATGAGTAATCTCATCAGTTCCCATGGATTCAATAATCACTATTATGATGATGGTTCCCAGATTTTCTTATCCATCCAGAACATCTCTCTTGACTTCTCGTTTCACATATCCATCTGCCTATTAGATACTTAAACTTGAATTAAATTCAAATTGTCCAAAACTGAAACCATTATCTTTCCCCTCTATTTCTCCTCTTTTCCTAATTTTCCTATTGCTATTGAGAGCATCACTATTCTCCCAGGCACTTGGGCTCAAAACCTAACTATATCCTCAATATCTGCTGTCTCTTGCCCCCTATATCCAATATGTTGCCATGGCTGGTCAATTTTTACCTTCCTCACATCTCTAGTATATGATCCCTTCCTTCTCCTTTTTGCCACTGACACCACTCTAGACTAACTTCTTATCACCTCACACCTAGATTATTGCAATAGCTTGCTGACTGATCTCCAAGTTTCTCTCCAGATTTCCTCTATAATCCCATGCCTGGAATTCTTTTGTTCCTCATTGCACTCTCCTTCCCCTGGCTTCTTTCAAGTCCTAGCTAAAATATCACCTCAAAGAAAACTTTCTTGATTCCTTTGAATACTAGTGCCTTCCCTTACTTTAGTTATATCCAATTTATCCTGTTTATATCTTGTTTGTAGACAGTTGTTTACTTGTTGTTTCCCTCATTAGACAAGTTCTACTCCTCCATTTGGCCTTTCTTTGTGTCTTCAGTACTTAGCATAGTACCTGGCCCATAATGCGTGCTTAATGAATGCTTGTTTATAGACTCTCTGCTTTCTAAGACTATGTGTCACAAAGAAAGTGCCAGCCTGCATTAGTAGAGGGAATTTTCTCATCATGGAGTTCTCAATATCAATAAAACACTAGAGTCATCCCTATCCTTTCCCCTAGCTCATATTAAGCAAGAGCCTTTTCTTGAGGTTATTTAGTGAGAAGGAGCCTGTTCTATTTCTTTTAGGAAGTTTGTCCTGTTATTAAACCTACATTTATCTTCCACCTATTTTTTTTCTTGTTTCCTACTGGGGCCAAGCAGCAGTTTAATGTTTTGTCCCCTTGCCACTTGGTCCAGTGATTGATGACAACCATCAACTCCTCTCTTTCCCTTCCAAGAACTTTCTTCTCCAAGTTAAATATCTCCTTCAATAGACCACCACATACCATGAACTCAAGGCCTTCTTGTACCAAACTAGTTTCCCTCCCCTGATAGCTCTCTAGTTTATCAATGTGTTACCTATAATTTGAGACCAAAATCTGAGCATTTTGTTCCTCCTTCTTGGGATCCTCCTTTTTGGATGCCATACTGACCTGTTGACTCCCCTTAGAATCAGTCATTAGAGTTGGTCCATATTCAAATTTACACCTCCATCATCTGAATAAAACATCCTTATATAACCACTTCTCCAACTTCCTCATGCCTATTAAAAATGTTCTTTGTCCTTCTCAAGATCTCTGTTACTTGACTGTAAAAATTCTCCCAACTTATCAGCCTCTTTATGCATCCCTTCCTTCTCTGGCTTGTTCATATGATTGGTAGAGATCTGTCCTCTTACATGGTTCCAGAACTGAATATGGTACTCTATGCGTAAACTTTCCAAGGCACGTCATCACTGTTCTCATGCTGGATACCATACTTCTCAATACGACTTAAGGTTGTATTAGATTTTGTGGATGCTACATTACATGGAGTCGAACTGAACTTGCAGACTACTAAAACCCTCACATCATTTTTAGGCAAAGTCCTGTTTAGTGATGCCTGTTTTTTGTTTTTGTTTTTGTTTTTTCAAAATGAAACTCGGGGTTTAACATTTATTTCAACTGAAATAAATTTGATCATGTTAGATTCAACCCAACATTCTCATCTGAAAATATTTTTCTTTATTCTGAATCTGTTATTATTCAGTGTCCTGGAATGTAGTTCATCTAAGTTTACTGACAGGAACTCATCAAAGGAAGTTTGATACTCTTTCTATCTCCCTACTTAAACTTGCTCTTTAGCTCCAGATTATCATCCTTTCTCCTTCCTTTCTACTCCAAAGATTATTTCCTTGGCAGAGAAAACAGAAGTAAGAATTGAGTATTTCTTCCTTTTCTCTATTGCCCATTATTCTTGTTTTTTTTCCCCATTCAAATCAATGTTTCAAGCTTTTCTTTGATCTTCCTCTTTTCCCCAAAATAGATTAAATAGCTTTTTGTTGTTCTCAGGATTTTTCACCAGTCGATGTTCGTTTTGCAATGAAATGCTTATGATGCTATTTTTTTTCAAAATTATGCCACTTGTATTCATACTTTGGTATATGTTCTTGTTTCTATTCCCAATTCATGTTGATTGATGAATTCCTTATATAGAAAAATCAGAATTTTATCCTTTAGAGCTCCCTAACCATCTAAAGAATTTTAGGCCATGGGATCTTACCTATCTTTTCCCCGAACCTTTAGAAATCTAATCCCTTTAAATTTAGGATATGTAGCAGAATATGCCTAGATATCCTCTTTTCTATCACAAAATTCTAATATGGACTGGCCATTTACTCTTAAGATTTTCAGTACTTATACTTCAGTAACCAACTCTGCTTTGTTGATCAAAAGGGGAACAATTGATCAAGAGATAGAAGAGAGCAGAGGAGAGGGAGAGAGAGAGAGAGAGAGAGAGAGAGAGAGAGAGAGAGAGAGAGAGAGAGAGAGAGAGAGAGATCCTACCTCCATACCTTCATGCCAGGCTTGTGTTGTTATTTGCAATCATTGTTTATTTTGTCATTCTTCCAAACTGGTCTGTAGAACAATCTATTAATATTGCTTCTGTTTCCCCTTTATGAACCTTCATCCAAAAACTCCACTATGCTTCTTCTTTCTAATTCCTGAATTTCCAACTGCCCAACATTAAAATTCAAAAATTGCCAGAGTATGGTTCAAGGGTCAAATCAAGCCTGCCACCTGTTTTTGTATGTGAAGAATGTTTTTTATGTTTTAAAATACAATAAAACTTTATTTTAAAACATAAAAAATTCTTTGCTTATGATAGTATATAAACAGAAATCAGTCTGGATTTACCTTGCAGACCATAGATTGCTGATCCATGCTCCAAGGTATTGGCGATCTCATCAACGTGAGTATTCATACACTAATCACAACCCATCCATACCTGCCCATCATATCACTCTTGTTCGTCTCCTCTCATACATTCACCATTTATGGCTTGTTCAGTTCTCTTCCTTGGAAAACTTTCATTAGAGCTATTCTTTTAGCCTGATCCTCCTTTCTATCTCTTTTACTTGTCCTGTCTTTTTTACATACCTTTATTTGCTTCTCCTCAATTGTTTTCTACTTAGTTAAGTTTACTGCATTGGTATTGAGTTCTGACTCTAAATGAACTTTTATTTTGTTTCCACAGATCATACTCAAATCATTTTTCAGATATTGATAAATTTTGTGCTCCTGAGCAAGTCACTTAACCACTCTATGTCCTCATCTATAAAATCAGGATAATAAGGAGCATCTGTTTTCTGCTGTGAGGAGCAAATGAGATCATGTCTGTAAGATGCTTTGTAAACCTTACAGTAAAATTAAAATGTCAGCTACTACTTTCTTCAATAGCTCATGCTACTCAGCCCCAACAAGTAAATATTCCTGATGGCTTAGATCATAGTGGAAGAGGGCAAAACTTAAAACCTTAGTTTTCCTGAAGACAGAGATTTTCTTACACATGTAATAATGAATGAAAAATAATCTTATTTTAAAGTCCCTTCATTCCAAAAGTTGCTACCCCTGCCCTAGTTATAAACCACAGAAAGATAATTATATTTATCCTCAAAATATTTTTTAGCGCACATAAAAGACTACAGAAGGCTGGTAGTCTGAAGTTACATTATTCTTAGTGGCTTTCTCTTTAATAGAGCACTGTGTTTTTTCTTGGTAGCACAAAAGCTATCACCCTTTCCCCATTGCTTCTCTTTACAAAAAGCATTGACCTGCTACACAAAAAAGGCCCCTTAAGCACTCTTTCTCATCATAGGAAGTAATGGAGCAAGACAGCCATGGTATGAAGTGAGAAATCTTGATTCTCACAGCCTCCACCTCCTCCCTTTCCCCCCCATACCACACCTCTAGTTTATGATGTTAGATTTTTCCAAGAGAATTTCTTGTATGATCCAACTGAGGTGAATATGTACATCTCTACACACCATATTAGCCAATTGTCAGATTTTTTTTTTTCTGATTAGAATAACAGAAATGATAAAGTGCTTAGTCACTGAGGTGAACAGAATTTTCCATTTCCCCCTCCTCATCCTACCTTTTTCTCTGAGGACCTCTGCTTTTTTTTTTTTAAATGAAAGTTGGGGGGGGGGGTGGAGCTGGGTAGCTCAGTGGATTGAGAGCCAGGCCTAGAGACCGGAGGTCCTAGGTTCAAATCTGGCCTCAGACACTTCCCAGCTGTGTGACCCTGGGCAAGTCACTTAACCCCCATTGCCTAGCCCTTACCTTCTGCCTTGGAGCCAATACACAGTATGGACTTCAAGATGGAAGGTAAAGGTTTAAAAAAAAAAGAAATGAAAGTTGGGAGCAGCTTTGTTGGAGTTTAGTTGTTTGTCACTCAAATTACATTATAAAGAACATAAGAGACTGAACTGATGTTACACTGTTGCTCCAGATCACCACAATTTCTAAAGAATCGAAAGTGAAAGAAACTCAATAGTCAATTAAATGATTCATGGTAGGCACAAGCAATATCATCCAGGAATTCCATGCTGATAAAAACAAGTGCTATATAGATAGATCAAGGAGGGGCCTCATAATAATTTTAATGTAAATGAATATTATGTTTCAGGACAGATTTCCCTACTATAACTGTTGTGCTTTGTCCCCAAAGCTCCTTTGATAACATTCATAGTCCTATCTATATATTCTTCAGTTTCATAGTTAAAGACTCACTTAAATTATTTGTTTTATACTATGTGACATGTATAATTGGGCTACCATTCATGCCATCATCAGTAAAGGGAGTATAGCTTCTTTAGGTGGTTTAGCTTTTTTAGCAAAAGAATTCAAGGTTTGCTGAACATAAAAAAGCACATGTTAATTCTGGGCCTGACAAAACCTTACTCTGGGAGAGAGTCTTTCTGAGGAACTAGAGATTTCTTATATTGTTTAAAAGAAAAAAAATAAACAAATAACTAGACACCACTGTTTTCAAAACATTTCTCTACCCTTCCCCCAATTAAAATGAAAGATGGTTTAATTTAATTTTCTAAAAGAAAAATGTAAGGCTGCCACCGTTATTAGATTTCTTACTAACTTTTTAAGTCATTTCATTTAAAACTAGGAATTGTTGCCAATACAGAATGAAATTATGCTTGCATAAAATTCTCCTACATTTTTATTTTTGTGTGTTTATTTTGTTGCATTTTAATCTAAGCTGAAAATTCCTCATAAATTTGCACCATAGACGTGCCTTTGTGGGACATAAGCTAATGCTTTTGTGTAGGTCCCTATAACGAATGTAGAAAATTGTTTCACAGAAAGCACATGTTAGTTGCTACCTTAGCACATGTTAAACTTGGGTCATTCAGCTTAAGGAATTAATGGATATTTATACACATAAATCAGTTTCTCAAAGTTCACTAAAGAGTATTAAAATATAAAACTTAGAATCAGGATTAAATCAAATGACAAAACAACACAGTTTAGAATGTTACAAACTACTATGAGGAAAACACAAATTACTTGCATGGTCTTTTCTCTCAGTCTCCCCATTCTCCCTCACGTGATTGTAATTATATCTTAACAACTGGCTAGTGAATTTGTTTCAAGGTAACTGAATGGGGTAGGGAGAAATTGGTCATGAGCAGGATAGGACTTCTGGAGGCTGGGGTCATTGAGACTTCCTGAGAGGGCAAGGAAGTGGCTATAAAATGATTGTAGGGAAGGTTACTCCCTTAGGGACATTGTTGAGAAATATGTTTCCCATCTGGGGTGCTAAGAACTTAAGGGATATGAAGACAAACAATTAAATAATCCCTGGCCTCCAGTAGTTTACCATTCTACTAGTGGTGGTGAGAGATCAACAAATGGATAGTAAAGTATATTCAAAATGGTGCCAAGAAATCTCAGAGGACACTAACAGCTAGGGAAATCATGAAAAGTCTTTCTTAGAAAGTAGCATTTGAATTGCACCTTTAAGGGAGCTTGGGATTCCATGGAGGAAAAGTGAAGAATTCACACATCCTGGGCATGGAGGATAATCTGTGCAAAGACATAGCGACAGAAGAAGAAATATAATGTACAAGGAACACGAAGTTGACCAGTTTGGATGAAACATAAAATGAGGGTGAGAAATGTAAAAGGAATCTGATAGGATAGATTGGGTTCAATTATGAGGGCTTTTAAATGCCAACCAGAGGGCTTTGATTTTTGTGAGACCCACCAAATATCTCAAACAATTAGTTTGTTGGACCTGTGATTTAGGAATATCATTTTGGCAATTGGGTAGAAGGTGGTTTGGAGAGGGGAGTGGTTGTAAGTAGGGAGATCAGTTAGAAGACTTTTGCAATAATTGAGGTGATGAGGGCCTAAGGGTAGATGTGGTATGAATAGAAAGAATGGGACAATTATGAGTGCTGTGGATAGAATCAACAAAATTTTGCAGTTGATTAGATATATTTTTAAAATTAGTAATACCTTTGGTTTTTATATCATCTTCATTTCCCAATTTATCTCACTCATCCCTCAGATCTAGAGTAAAATTACATTTCATTCATATACTTGTTTAGTTATTTCCCCATTGATTAGTGTCTTTTCCCCAAGTACTTTGCCATTACAAAAATATGAGCAAAAATATGTTGGCACATACAAGACTTTCCTTCTTATAATTAACTTCCTAGCAGTGAAATCTCTGGTTCAAAGGGTATAGATATTTTGATAAATTTCTTAGTATAATTCCAAATTGCTTTCCATAGTGGTTGGACTAATTCTGTGCAAAGGCATGGTGAAAGAAGAAACATAATGTACAAGGAACATTAAGTTGACCAGTTTAGATGAAACATAAAATGAGGGTGAGAAATGTGAAAAAAACAAACAAACATCTGGCAGGATAGATTGGGGTTAGATTATGAACACTTTTAGAGACTAAATGTTTTAAAATCTTCACCAGCAGTTTATTAGTGTGCCTTTATTTCCAGAACCTCTCCAACATTCACTATTTTCTTCTTTTGTCTTCTTGGCCAATGTTTTAGATGTGAGATGAAATCCCAGGATTGCATTTGTATTTTTCTTATTATAAGGGATTAGAGAAATCTTTCTTAGGATAGAAACAGAGACTGGATTACTTCATTTCAAATAATTTAATTGATTTAAGAAGTTGTCCAATGAGAAAGTTTCCTTTTCCCATGAAGGCCAGTATCTTCTCTATAGTCTAAGGGGGTTGCTTAGAGCCCTGAGAGGTTTAATGTCTTACCTAGGGTCTTGCAGGCAGTATGAGTGCCAGAACTTTTATCAAGGTCTTCCTAACTCTAAGATTAAGTTCTATTCTACATCCTACTGCCTCTCTCTCTCTCTGTCTCTCTCTCTGTCTCTTTCTGTCTCTCTGTCTGTCTGTCTGTCTGTCTGTCTGTCTCTCTGTCTCTCTGTCTCTCTCTGTCTCTTTGTCTCTGTCTCTGTCTCTCTGTCTCTGTCTCTTTGTCTCTGTCTCTGTCTCTGTCTCTCTGTCTCTCTGTCTCTGTCTCTGTCTGTCTGTCTCTCTCTCTCTCTCTCTCTCTCTCTCTGTCTCTGTCTCTGTCTCTCTCTCTCTCTCTTTCTCTCTCTCTGTCTCTCCTACCTTATTCAGGTTAAAAGTGCAGGAGCTACTTATGGTCCTGGTACCACTCTGATCAACCTGGAAGCTTTGACCTGTTCTATTTCCAATGTAAGCCACTTTGTGGGCAGCCTGATGTCTCTTCATTCCTGAGTCCTCACTATATTAGTGCAAAACCTAGTATGGGGGCATTCCCAATCTTTCCCATGTTGTGCAGGGACCCCTAACTACAGACCCTCCTGATTAAAGACTCTTGTTGCTAAACAAAACAAAACAAACTTAGTATAGATACCAATTGGTTTAACCTGCTGTAGCTTCAAACCTCTGGGCTAACATCTAACAACCTCAGCCTCCCTTGTAGCTGGGACTCTGCCTTGCCCCTTTGTGTTCAGTTATTAACAGTTTACAATGATTTTGGAAATCATTTATTCTTATTCTTTGGTGACTTATGCATTTGTGTTTGTTCCTTATAGAATAGTTGCATTTTACAGAGCTAGTGCACTGAGACAAACTTTACTAGATTCTGGGAAACCATCCAATGTGCGAATAATTGGTGAAGCTTTGAAGTCCTCCCAAGTATGTACATTTCCAGTTCCCTTCACCAAGACTGATTTGACACTATGGACAGCACTTACTTTCCATCAGGTTATATAATTATTACCAATAGCATTGGAGAGAGCCTGAAAACTCGTGTTCTTTCCCAAAGGGAGATTTGAGCCAGAAGAGCTCAGAGAGAAAAATGGGTGAAGATAGTAGAACCAATGGGAACAGATAATGAGCAAATCTGAGCTTCTCTGGGGAGATAAAGTGGAAGACATCCCTGAGACATGTCTTAATAGATTTAAAAGTGCCAAGAAACATGGGGGTACCAGACTAGAAATCCAATCCTAGAGATTGCAGGTACCTTTGTTTGTTTACTAAACTGGATTCTGAACCTGTCACCATTTACCTGAATATCATCTAAACCTTCAAAATCCCTCATCACCTATAAGAAAGTAGTTATTGCCACAAAGAAACTGTCCTGAAAACCTGTTAGTAGTGATGTGATGACTTTCTATGAAGAGATAGGTACATTTCCTAAGACTTGACCAGGAGACTAAGCCTCAAGCCCTTGGGTGGTAGTGAGAAGATGGCAATAAGACAACTGCACAACAATCCTATAGGTCAATGGTGTCAAAAAATAGAAACTTGAGCCACTAAACTGTACATAAGAATTTCTGTGAATCATATACTGACTTAGAAAACCACATAATAACACGATCCATGTTCTATTGTATTTTAACATTTATTTTGCTAAATATTTTCCAGTTACATTTGTCTGGTTCTAGCCCCAATTAGGCAGTGTATTTGATACCTCTCATAGAAATGATTCTGCTATCATGATATTCCAAAGACTGACAAGTTTCCTGAAGTTGAGGCAGGACCTCAAGGGGGACATATTTAAGTGTGAGCCATTACACCAACACTAGAGAAGGTGAGGAGGGCTTATGTTCTGTTTTAGGAGAGGAAAGTAGGGGTGCTATTCATATTACAGTCAATTATAGTAGTTTTTGAGCAGCAGCCTGGATCAGGCCTCAGTTTCTTCATCTCTAAAGTGAAGGCAATGGACTAGATGATATCCAAGATCCCTTTTAGCTGTAAGTGTTTGTTCCTGTGATTTTCTCATTGACTCCTTATCATGCTCAGGGACACCTACTCTCCATAGCATCTCAGATGGGGAACTGAAGGAGACTTCAGAGATCATCTGGCAGCCCAACAGATTCATTTTATAGGTACAGAAACTAAAGACCAGAGAAGTAAAGTGACCGGCCTAATGTCACATAGGTAGCTGAATAGTTTATATCCAGAACAGTTGCTAGGCAGGTAGGTGGTGAAATGGACAAAAGCAATAGACCTGAGGTCAGGAAGACCTGGAGTCAAATCTTCTCTCAGGCACTATATCACCCTGGGAAAGTCACCTAACCTGTTTCAGCCTCAGTTTCCTCATCCATAAACATAGATAATATTAGCACCTGACCACAAAACGCTATTGTGAGGATCAAATGAGATAATATATGGCAAATTCTTTTTTGAAAACCTTAAAGTGCCTTATATAAAGTATCTGAAGAATGGACTAGAAATCTGTTTCTGCTTCTGATATATAATTAATGATAAAAACTCTAGTATATTGCCTTATTGCCAACAGAGAAGCAGTTTGGCAGAATAGGAAGTAGGGTCAGGAAGTCTCAGGTCAAAAATCCTCTTTGAGATACTTATTAACTTTGTGACCCTAATTGAGTCCTTCAACCCCTCTGAGACTCAGTTACCTCATGTATAAATGGGGATAATTAAGGTCTCCAGCACCTACATCACAGGGTTATTGGGAAGATCAAAGAAAAGAGTGTATATAAAGTGCTTCATAGACCTTAAGACGATATACCAATACCAACTATTATTAAAACTGATTGGATGTGGCCAGAAGCAGGGGAAGGGACTAAATGACTGCTCA